>NC_068438.1:36545741-36600741 GCF_023373465.1 Oncorhynchus keta | reverse complement strand
CCTCCCTGACACTCAGCCTGGTCCACTATCCTCTCTGACACTCAGCCTGGCCCACTATCCTCCCTGATACTCAGCCTGACCCACTATCCTCCCTGACACTATGCCTGGCCCACTATCCTCCCTGACATTCAGCCTAGGCCCACTATCCTCTCTGACACTCAGCCTGGCCCACTATCCTCTCTGACACTCAGCCTGGCCCACTATCCTCCCTGACACTCAGCCTGGCCCACTATCCTCTCTGACACTCAGCCTGGCCCACTATCCTCCCTGACACTCAGCCTGGCCCACTATCCTCTCTGACACTCTGCCTGGCCCACTATCCTCCCTGACATTCAGCCTAGGCCCACTATCCTCTCTGACACTCAGCCTGGCACACTCTCCTCCCTGACACTCAGCCTGGCCCACTCTCCTCCCTGACACTATGCCTGGCTCACGATCCTCCCTGACATTCAGCCTAGGCCCACTATCCTCTCTGACACTCAGCCTGGCACACTATCCTCCCTGACATTCAGCCTAGGCCCACTATCCTCTCTGACACTCAGCCTGGCACACTATCCTCCCTGACATTCAGCCTGGCCCACTATCCTCCCTGACATTCAGCCTGGCCCACTATCCTCCCTGACATTCAGCCTGGCCCACTATCCTCCCTGACATTCAGCCTGGCCCACTATCCTCCCTGACATTCAGCCTAGGCCCACTATCCTCTCTGACACTCAGCCTGGCACACTATCCTCCCTGACATTCAGCCTAGGCCCACTATCCTCTCTGACACTCAGCCTGGCACACTCTCCTCCCTGACACTCAGCCTGGCCCACTCTCCTCCCTGACACTATGCCTGGCCCACTATCCTCCCTGACATTCAGCCTAGGCCCACTATCCCTCTGACACTCAGCCTGGCACACTATCCTCCCTGACATTCAGCCTGGCCCACTATCCTCTCTGACACTCTGCCTGGCCCACTATCCTCCCTGACATTCAGCCTAGGCCCACTATCCTCTCTGACACTCAGCCTGGCACACTCTCCTCCCTGACACTCAGCCTGGCCCACTCTCCTCCCTGACACTATGCCTGGCTCACGATCCTCCCTGACATTCAGCCTAGGCCCACTATCCTCTCTGACACTCAGCCTGGCACACTATCCTCCCTGACATTCAGCCTAGGCCCACTATCCTCTCTGACACTCAGCCTGGCACACTATCCTCCCTGACACTCAGCCTGGCCCACTCTCCTCCCTGACACTCAGTCTGGCCCACTCTCCTCCCTGACACTCAGTTTGGCCCACTATCCTCCCTGACACTCAGCCTGGCCCACCATCCTCCCTGACACTCAGCCTGGCCCACTATCCTCCCTGACACTCAGCCTGGCCCACTATCCTCTCTGACACTCAGCCTGGCCCACTATCCTCCCTGACACTCAGCCTGGCCCACTATCCTCTCTGACACTCAGCCTGGCCCACTATCCTCCCTGACACTCAGCCTGGCCCACTATCCTCCCTGACACTATGCCTGGCCCACTATCCTCCCTGACACTCAGCCTGGCCCACTATCCTCCCTGACATTCAGCCTGGCCCACTATCCTCCCTGACACTCAGCCTGGCCCAATATCCTCCCTGACACTCAGCCTGGCCCACTATCCTCCCTGACACTCAACCTGGCCCACTATCCTCCCTGACACTTAGCCTGGCCCACTATCCTCCCTGACACTCAGCCTGGCCCACTATCCTCCCTGACACTCAGCCTGGCCAACTATCCTCCCTGACACTCAGCCTGGCCCACTATCCTCCCTGACACTCAGCCTGGCCCACTATCCTCCCTGACACTCAGCCTGGCCCACTATCCTCTCTGACACTCAGCCTGGCCCACTATCCTCCCTGACACTCAGCCTGGCACACTATCCTCCCTGACACTCAGCCTGGCCCACTATCCTCCCTGACACTCAGCCTGGCCCACTATCCTCTCTGACACTCAGCCTGTCCCACTATCCTCCCTGACACTCAGCCTGGCCCACTATCCTCCCTGACACTCAGCCTGGCCAACTATCCTCCCTGACACTCAGCCTGGCCCACTATCCTCCCTGACACTCAGCCTGGCCCACTATCCTCCCTGACACTCAGCCTGTCCCACTATCCTCCCTGACTATCAGCCTGGCCCACTATCCTCCCTGACATTCAGCCTGGCCCACTATCCTCCCTGACACTCAGCCTGGCCCACTATCCTCCCTGACACTCAGCCTGGCCCACTATCCTCTCTGACACTCAGTCTGGCCCACTATCCTCTCTGACACTAAGCCTGGCTCACGAACCTCTCTGACACTCAGCCTGGCCCACTTTCCTCCCTGACGCTCAGCCTGGCCCACTATCCTCTCTGACACTCAGCCTGGCCCACTATCCTCTCTGACACTCAGTCTGGCCCACTATCCTCTCTGACACTAAGCCTGGCTCACGAACCTCTCTGACACTCAACCTGGCCCACTTTCCTCCCTGACGCTCAGCCTGGCCAACTATCCTCTCTGACACTCAGCCGGGCCCACTATCCTCTCTGACACTCAACCTGGCCCACTACCCTCTCTGACACCTAATCACAGTGTTGGTGGTAGTATTTCAGTTGATTGTCCTTCACTGTTTTCAGTTACTGACTTTCTGTCATTGCCTTTTTTCTTTCTGTCAGTCTTTCCATCTGTCTATAGTTATCTCTCTTTATTTCTCTGTTCGTCTTAATTCTTCTGCCTTTTCCTCTCTCTCTTTGAATATACAGTGGTAATCTATGGAGAGAGTCCAATGCTGTTTGATACAGTAGCAGTCCAAGATGGCGTAGCAGTTCAGATGTCTTTTTGTCTTGTTGTGTTCCGTGTATATATCTTTTTTTCTCCATATATATTTCATATATATTTTAACACATTTTAACCTACATTTCAATATACTCTCCTGCAACCTGCTATTTTCTATACTTTAGAACAGGAACCCCCAACAGAAGCTAGCCAGCTAACTAGCTACTAGCTAGTAGTCAGTTAGCCACTGCTAGCGGTCACCAGCTAACCGTAGTCCGGTGAACTCCTGCCAGTCTGCTCAGCGCGATTCAACCCAGAGCATACCGTACTGCTTTTTCTCCACATCTCCGGATTCCTACCGCAAGCTCTGAACCTTTACACCTGGAACATCGCAGCTACCTAGCTGATATCCGAGTGGCTACCCCTGGCTAACGTCTCTGTCTCGAAGCAAGCACCCGTTACCCTGGAATCTAGCCTCGTGCTAGGCCCATCTCCCGGCTAGCTGAAGAGGTCCACAATACATATTTTACCAATTTTCCCGGACCCTTTTACTGCCTACACAGAGCCCTGTCGATCCATCACAACTGGTCTGCCGACCTAACCGTTCGAGGGGGCTACAACAGACTTTTTAGTCGAGAAATTCACCTAAGACCCTTCTGTTAGCCTGCTTTCCATAGCCCGCTAGCTGTCTGAATCGCCTGGCTCCAGCTCGCCTAGCTACCCAATGATCCCTATGATCACTAGGCTACGCATGCCTACCCTAATGTCAGTATGCGTTGTCCATTGGTGTTTTGGTTAGTGATCATTGTCTTATTTCACTGTAGAGCCTCCAGCCCTGCTCAATATGCCTTAGCTTTTGTTCCACCTCCCACACATACAGTGACCTCACCTGGTTTAAATGATGTCTCTAGAGAGGTTAATTCAGGCCCTGCAGTGCCTAGCTCCACTCCTACTCCCCAGGTGCTCTCATTTGTTGACTTCTGTAACCGTAAAAGCCTTGGTTTCATGCATATTAACACAAGAAGCATCCTCCCTAAGTTTGTTATATTCACTGCCTTAGCACACTCTTTCAACCCAGATGTCCTAGCCATGTCTGAATCCTGGCTTAGGAAGGCCACCAAAAATCCCATCCCTAAATATAACTTTTTCCGAGAAGATAGAACTGCCAAAGGGGGTAGAGTTGCAATCTACTGCAGAGATAGCCTGCAGAGTTCTGTCTTACTATCCAGGTCTGTACCCAAACAGTTTGACCTTCTACTTCTAAAAATCCACCTTTCCAGAAACAAGTCTCTCACCGTTGCTGTTTGCTATAGACCACCTTCTGTCCCCAGCTGTGCCCTGGACAATATATGTGAATTGATTGCCCCCCATCTATCTTCAAAGCTCGTACTGTTAGGGGACCTAAACTGGGACATGCTTAACACCTCGGCCGTCCTACAATCTAAGCTTGATGCCCACAATCTCACACAAATTATCAATGAACCTACCAGGTACAACCCCGAATCTGTAAACACGGGCACCCTCATAGATATCATCCTGACGAACCTACCCTCTAAATACACCTCTGCTGTCTTCAACCAGGATCCAGGAGGAAAGCATGGCCAGCCGTAGAGAAGTGCTTATTGACATTTTAGATTATCATGGATTTATCGGTGGTGACCGTGTTACCTAGCCTCAGTTCAGTGAGCAGCTGAGAGGAGGTGCTCTTGTTCTCCATGGATTTTACAGTGTCCCAAAACTTGCACATTCATCTTCTGCACATCCATCACACTAGTGTTTAACTGCTAAATTGTAATTACTTTGCCATTACGGCCTATTTATTGCCTTACCTCATTTGCACACACTGTATATAGATGTTTTTTCCATTGTGTTATTGACTGTACGTTTGTTTATTCCATGTGTAACTCTGTGTTGTTGTTTGTGTCGGACTGCTTTGCTTCATCATAGCCAGATCGCAGTTGTAAATGGGAATTTGTTCTCAACTGGCAACCTGGTTAAATAAAGGTGAAATAAAAAAATATGATATGATGATGAATCTGTCCCTAGCAGTCTGAGTCTAGTGGGGACTAACAGAGAACTGCTCATCACTCAAACACAGTGCAGTGACCTGGATGGGCCTGTCATAGCCTTGATCCTGGCTAGTGTCTCCTAAGATACCCTCACTCAGACACTCACAGTCACACACACACACTCACAAACATGCACCAATATCATGTTATCTATCTATTTACTCACACAGGCATTGCAGCCTCTACTCACGCACGTACGTACGCACGAACATACACACACACACACACACACACACACACACACACACACACACACACACACACACACACACACACACACACACACACACACACACACACACACACACACACACACACACACACACACACACACACACACACACACACACATATGCACACACACACACACACACCATCACTTCCACCACACTCACACCCTGATTGAACAAAACAAGGGGAGGCGAGAGTCATTTCTGAAATAAATGGAGAGACTATTAAGTCCCCTTGAGACGACAGTATTTAGCACTGTCACAGGGGACTGCCGGGGAAGACCAGGAGGCTCAGGGTGAAAATGGGCCCATCTAACCTCCATCATTACTCATCCTGATGACTGCTGAAAGGAGGAGGGGGGGCTAGAGGGAGAAGGGGAAGGGAGAGCATTGGGAAGCTCAGACCGGGCTTCCTGCTATGATGGATGGAACATGTTGAAAGAGGAAGGCAGGACTGGCTACTGTGGAGGGGGAGCAAGGGAACGTAAGAAGGCGGAGTGGATGAAATTATCCATCATTAGGGAAAATTAATTAGTCATATTGAGGAGGGCTGGAGAAAGAGAGGAGGAAAAGTTTAGAGAAGGTGAAGCAGGGATGGAGAGACAGAGAGAGAAAGAGAGCCATGAGCATGAATGGGTAAAGGTGAGGATTTTGTAAAAAGAAGAATTAAACCTGCTAACAGATGGGGATGTTAACTACTTATCCAGCATTGGAGAAAGACGGGAGAAATGGGCTAAATGTTGCCTTCAAAGTGCCCTGCTGTCTGTCCCCTGTGTGCTGGGTGGTGGGTGTTATGGAGGATTATGAGTTTGGCCAGGCGGGCCGGGGTTAAGATGAATGGCTGATCTTTTTAGGATCCTTATCGTTCCCACATGGGCCTGCTAGAAAAAAAACCCAAAGCCTTTTTGGTTCACACGGGTTTGTTTTCCATCTCGTTTCTCCTATGTTCCTTTGTTTTGTCAGTAAATACAGAGCTACTTTATGTCTCCTCCAGGAGGGTGGTGCTGAGGCCTGTCCACAGGACCAGTAGTTCTCTCTCTACTTTATGTCTCCTCCAGGAGGGTGATGGTGATGAGGCCTGTCCACAGGACCAGTAGTTCTCTCTCTACTGTATGTGTCCTCCAGGAGGGTGGTGGTGCTGAGGCCTGTCCACAGGACCAGTAGTTCTCTGTCTACTTTATGTCTCCTCCAGGAGGGTGATGGTGATGAGGCCTGTCCACAGGACCAGTAGTTCTCTGTCTACTTTATGTCTCCTCCAGGAGGGTGATGGTGATGAGGCCTGTCCACAGGACCAGTAGTTCTCTCTCTACTTTATGTCTCCTCCAGGAGGGTGATGGTGATGAGGCCTGTCCACAGGACCAGTAGTTCTCTCTCTACTTTATGTCTCCTCCAGGAGGGTGGTGGTGCTGAGGCCTGTCCACAGGACCAGTAGTTCTCTCTCTACTTTATGTCTCCTCCAGGAGGGTGATGGTGCTGAGGTCTGTCCACAGGACCAGTAGTTCTCTCTCTACTTTATGTCTCCTCCAGGAGGGTGGTGGTGCTGAGGCCTGTCCACAGGACCAGTAGTTCTCTCTCTACTTTATGTCTCCTCCAGGAGGGTGGTGGTGCTGAGGCCTGTCCACAGGACCAGTAGTTCTCTCTCTACTTTATGTCTCCTCCAGGAGGGTGATGGTGCTGAGGCCTGTCCACAGGACCAAGTAGTTCTCTGTCTACTTTATGTCTCCTCCAGGAGGGTGATGGTAATGAGGCCTGTCCACAGGACCAGTAGCTCTCTCTCTACTTGATGTCTCCTCCAGGAGGGTGATGGTGCTGAGGCCTGTCCACAGGACCAAGTAGTTCTCTCTCTACTGTATGTGTCCTCCAGGAGGGTGATGGTGCTAAGGCCTGTCCACAGGACCAAGTAGTTCTCTCTCTACTGTATGTGTCCTCCAGGAGGGTGATGGTGCTGAAGCCTGTCCACAGGACCAGTAGCTCTCTCTCTCTACTTTATGTCTCCTCCAGGAGGGTGATGGTGATGAGGCCTGTCCACAGGACAAGTAGCTCTCTCTCTACTTTATGTGTCCTCCAGGAGGGTGATGGTGATGAGGCCTGTCCACAGGACCAGTAGCTCTCTCTCTACTTTATGTCTCCTCCAGGAGGGTGGTGGTGATGAGGCCTGTCCACAGGACCAGTAGCTCTCTCTCTACTTTATGTCTCCTCCAGGAGGGTGATGGTGCTGAGGCCTGTCCACAGGACCAGTATTTCTCTCTCTACTTTATGTATCCTCCAGGAGGGTGATGGTGATGAGGACTGTCCACAGGACCAGTAGCTCTCTCTCTACTTTATGTCTCCTCCAGGAGGGTGGTGGTGCTGAGGCCTGTCCACAGGACCAAGTAGTTCTCTGTCTAATTTATGTCTCCTCCAGGAGGGTGATGGTGATGAGGCCTGTCCACAGGACCAGTAGCTCTCTCTCTACTTGATGTCTCCTCCAGGAGGGTGATGGTGCTGAGGCCTGTCCACAGGACCAAGTAGTTCTCTCTCTACTGTATGTGTCCTCCAGGAGGGTGATGGTGCTGAGGCCTGTCCACAGGACCAAGTAGTTCTCTCTCTACTGTATGTGTCCTCCAGGAGGGTGATGGTGCTGAAGCCTGTCCACAGGACCAGTAGCTCTCTCTCTCTACTTTATGTCTCCTCCAGGAGGGTGATGGTGATGAGGCCTGTCCACAGGACAAGTAGCTCTCTCTACTTTATGTGTCCTCCAGGAGGGTGATGGTGATGAGGCCTGTCCACAGGACCAGTAGCTCTCTCTCTACTTTATGTCTCCTCCAGGAGGGTGGTGGTGATGAGGCCTGTCCACAGGACCAGTAGCTCTCTCTCTACTTTATGTCTCCTCCAGGAGGGTGATGGTGCTGAGGCCTGTCCACAGGACCAGTAGTTCTCTCTCTACTTTATGTATCCTCCAGGAGGGTGATGGTGATGAGGACTGTCCACAGGACCAGTAGCTCTCTCTCTACTTTATGTCTCCTCCAGGAGGGTGGTGGTGCTGAGGCCTGTCCACAGGACCAGTAGCTCTCTCTCTACTTTATGTATCCTCCAGGAGGGTGATGGTGCTGAAGCCTGTCCACAGGACCAGTAGCTCTCTCTCTACTTTATGTCTCCTCCAGTAGGGTGGTGGTGCTGAGGCCTGTCCACAGGACCAGTAGCTCTCTCTCTACTTCATGTATCCTCCAGGAGGGTGATGGTGATGAGGCCTGTCCACAGGACCAGTAGCTCTCTCTCTACTTTATGTCTCCTCCAGTAGGGTGGTGGTGCTGAGGCCTGTCCACAGGACCAGTAGTTCTCTCTCTACTTTATGTCTCCTCCAGGAGGGTGATGGTGATGAGGCCTGTCCACAGGACCAGTAGCTCTCTCTCTACTTTATGTCTCCTCCAGGAGGGTGATGGTGCTGAGGCCTGTCCACAGGACCAGTAGCTCTCTCTCTACTTTATGTCTCCTCCAGGAGGGTGATGGTGCTGAAGCCTGTCCACAGGACCAGTAGTTCTCTCTTATTGATGGCGCCAGGTAGCCTAGTGGTTAGAGCATTGGACTTGAAACCAAAAGGGTGCAAGATCAAATCCCCAACCTGACAAGGTTAAAAAAATAACATTATTATTATTATGTTTTTAAACCACTGTTCCTCGGCCGGCATTGAAAATAAGGATATGTTCCTAACTGACTTGCCGAGTTACATAAAGGTAAAAACATTTTTTTAAATGGACCACTGTATGTTAGCTCTGTTGGAGCCCAATAAATGGCAACAGTAGGAAACAAAGTAACACAAATGCAGAGTGCAGATAAGAAAAACAGAAGCAACCACACGTCCCTGACACATTCTTTCACAGCAGGGATGGCCAGTGGGTCCAGAGTAGTGTCATACTGGTTCTCCATCTCCTAGCAAACTCAGCTGATGAAACTCATTGCATTCTAAACTGTAGATTATGACCATTGACGTCAGGTGTGTTAGTGGGGGCTGGGGCAGAAATGTGGCACCAATCAGGTCTGGAGTTGCCCATCCTTGTTCCACAGGAAGCTGTACATCTAGTGTAAAGGGGACATTGTAGGTGTGTTTTGTATACTGTCCCATTATCTTTAAATGGGAACAGAATTCCTCAGTATAGTTTTGTTGTGACACGTTCCATGATTCATCGTCAGTCACAGACAGGTCTCGGCCAGGCACCCTGTCATTATTCCAGTCAAGGGTGACATACAGCACTAAATGCTCATACATCTGTTGCCATGGTAATAAATAACAGGTTATGAAGCAAAACTTTGGATGGATTCCTTAAATAGCTATCTCGGTCCAGTTCTCCTCCAATCAGAGCTATTGTTACTAACCGTGCCAATAAGCTGTAAAAGCCTACACAAAACACAGGCAGACAGGCAGACAGGCAGGCAGGTAGGCAGGCAGGCTGGCTGGCAGGCTGGCTGGGTAGACAGACAGGCAGGCAGTCTGGCAGACAGTAGTACTGTTGTTATACAACAGGGTGGATAGATGTTTGGATAGAGGACTCCTGGGCAGCCATTCTTATCGACCTCTTCTTTGTAGTGTCACTCCAGTCATGTATTGTGGAGAAGCATGATGTTGACATTCCTCTCAGCAGGATGACTGTCACTATTTGTGCTGTCTGTCTATTAACACCCAGGCTGAATATCCTATCTTCCCAGTAGCAGAAAGATTACACAGCAGAGTAGTGTGATTGGCTGGGATGGCATGGGCTTTGACTGACAAGGAGATGAAACGACAGACAGACACGGCCGGTCGGCAGACACAGCTACTTCTGTCCACTTCAATCTTGCCCCCCTACATTGTGCTTGCTTGCATGTGTGTCTGAGTGTCTGATTGAGTGAGTGTCTGAGTGAGTGAGTGAGCGAGCGAGTGAGAGAGTGTGTGTCTGTTTGTGTGTGTGTGTGTGACTATAAATAAACTAGCAGATAGTCCACTTTGGGTTGTACTTGGCCTCCACCCGTTCCTTTTACTTTGTTCCGTCTGTGTTTGCTTAGTGGTGGACTGGGTCCTTGTTCCGTCTGTGTTTGCTTAGCCGTGGACTGGGTCCTTGTTCCGTCTGTGTTTGCTTAGCGGTGGACTGGGTCCTTGTTCCGTCTGTGTTTGCTTAGTGGTGGACTGGGTCCTTGTTCCGTCTGTGTTTGCTTAGCCGTGGACTGGGTCCTTGTTCCGTCTGTGTTTGCTTAGCCGTGGACTGGGTCGGTGGACTGGGTCCTTGTTCCGTCTGTGTTTGCTTAGTTCGTCTGTGTTTGTGGACTGGGTCCTTGTTCCGTCTGTGTTTGCTTAGCCGTGGACTGGGTCCTTGTTCCGTCTGTGTTTGCTTAGCGGTGGACTGGGTCCTTGTTCCGTCTGTGTTTGCTTAGCGGTGGACTGGGTCCTTGTTCCGTCTGTGTTTGCTTAGCCGTGGACTGGGTCCTTGTTCCGTCTGTGTTTGCTTAGCGGTGGACTGGGTCCTTGTTCCGTCTGTGTTTGCTTAGCGGTGGACTGGGTCCTTGTTCCGTCTGTGTTTGCTTAGCCGTGGACTGGGTCCTTGTTCCGTCTGTGTTTGCTTAGCGGTGGACTGGGTCCTTGTTCCGTCTGTGTTTGCTTAGCCGTGGACTGGGTCCTTGTTCCGTCTGTGTTTGCTTAGCCGTGGACTGGGTCCTTGTTCCGTCTGTGTTTGCTTAGCGGTGGACTGGGTCCTTGTTCCGTCTGTGTTTGCTTAGCCGTGGACTGGGTCCTTGTTCCGTCTGTGTTTGCTTAGCGGTGGAGCTGTGTTTGTGGACTGGGTCCTTGTTCCGTCTGTGTTTGCTTAGTGGTGGACTGGGTCCTTGTTCCGTCTGTGTTTGTCCTTGTTAGCCGTGGACTGGGGTCCTTGTTCCGTCTGTGTTTGCTTAGCCGTGGACTGGGTCCTTGTTCCGTCTGTGTTTGCTTAGCGGTGGACTGGGTCCTTGTTCCTTGTCTGTGTTTGCTTAGCCGTGGACTGGGTCCTTGTTCCGTTTCTGTGTCCTTGTTTGCTTAGCGGTGGACTGGGTCCTTGTTCCGTCTGTGTTTGCTTAGCCGTGGACTGGGTCCTTGTTCCGTCTGTGTTTGCTTAGCGGTGGACTGGGTCCTTGTTCCGTCTGTGTTTGCTTAGCGGTGGACTGGGGGTCCTAGCGGTGACTTCCGTCTGTGTTTGCTTAGCGGTGGACTGGGTCCTTGTTCCGTCTGTGTTTGCTTAGCCGTGGACTGGGTCCTTGTTCCGTCTGTGTTTGCTTAGCCGTGGACTGGGTCCTTGTTCCGTCTGTGTTTGCTTAGTGGTGGACTGGGTCCTTGTTCCGTCTGTGTTTGCTTAGCGGTGGACTGGGTCCTTCTTCCGTCTGTGTTTGCTTAGCCGTGGACTGGGTCCTTGTTCCGTCTGTGTTTGCTTAGCGGTGGACTGGGTCCTTGTTCCGTCTGTGTTTGCTTAGCCGTGGACTGGGTCCTTGTTCCGTCTGTGTTTGCTGTGTTTTAGCGGTGGACTGGGTCCTTGTTCCGTCTGTGTTTGCTTAGTGGTGGACTGGGTCCTTGTTCCGTCTGACTGTCCTTGTTGCTGTTTAGCGGTGGACTGGGTCCTTGTTCCGTCTGTGTTTGCTTAGCCGTGGACTGGGTCCTTGTTCCGTCTGTGTTTGCTTAGCGGTGGACTGGGTCCTTGTTCTGTGTTTGCGTCTGTGTTTGCTTAGCCGTGGACTGGGTCCTTGTTCCGTCTGTGTTTGCTGTGTTTTAGCGGTGGACTGGGTCCTTGTTCCGTCTGTGTTTGCTTAGCCGTGGACTGGGTCCTTGTTCCGTCTGTGTTTGCTTAGCGGTGGACTGGGTCCTTGTTCCGTCTGTGTTTGCTAGCCGTAGCGGTGGACTGGGTCCTTGTTCCGTCTGTGTTTGCTTAGCGGTGGACTGGGTCCTTGTTCCGTCTGTGTTTGTCCTTGTTCCGTCTGTGTTTGCCGTGGACTGGGTCCTTGTTCCGTCTGTGTTTGCTTAGCCGTGGACTGGGTCCTTGTTCCGTCTGTGTTTGCTTAGTGGTGGACTGGGTCCTTGTTCCGTCTGTGTTTGCTTAGCGGTGGACTGGGTCCTTGTTCCGTCTGTGTTTGCTTAGCCGTGGACTGGGTCCTTGTTCCGTCTGTGTTTGCTTAGCGGTGGACTGGGTCCTTGTTCCGTCTGTGTTTGTCCTTGTTAGTGGTGGACTGGGTCCTTGTTCCGTCTGTGTTTGCTTAGCGGTGGACTGGGTCCTTGTTCCGTCTGTGTTTGCTTAGCCGTGGACTGGGTCCTTGTTTCTTAGCGACTGTGTTTGCTTAGCGGTGGACTGGGTCCTTGTTCCGTCTGTGTTTGCTTAGCGGTGGACTCGTGGACTGGGTCCTTGTTCCGTCTGTGTTTGCTTAGCGGTGGACTGGGTCCTTGTTCCGTCTGTGTTTGCTTAGCCGTGGACTGGGTCCTTGTTCCGTCTGTGTTTGCTTAGCGGTGGACTGGGTCCTTGTTCCGTCTGTGTTTGCTTAGCGGTGGACTGGGTCCTTGTTCCGTCTGTGTTTGCTTAGCGGTGGACTGGGTCCTTGTTCCGTCTGTGTTTGCTTAGCCGTGGACTGGGTCCTTGTTCCGTCTGTGTTTGCTTAGCCGTGGACTGGGTCCTTGTTCCGTCTGTGTTTGCTTAGTGGTGGACTGGGTCCTTGTTCCGTCTGTGTTTGCTTAGCGGTGGACTGGGTCCTTGTTCCGTCTGTGTTTGCTTAGCGGTGGACTGGGTCCTTGTTCCGTCTGTGTTTGCTTAGCCGTGGACTGGGTCCTTGTTCCGTCTGTGTTTGCTTAGCGGTGGACTGGGTCCTTGTTCCGTCTGTGTTTGCTTAGCCGTGGAGCGGTGGATTGGGTCCTTGTTCCGTCTGTGTTTGCTTAGCGGTGGACTGGGTCCTTGTTCCGTCTGTGTTTGCTTAGCGGTGGACTGGGTCCTTGTTCCGTCTGTGTTTGCTTAGCGGTGGACTGGGTCCTTGTTCCGTCTGTGTTTGCTTAGACTGGGTCCTTGTTCCGTCTGTGTGGACTGGGTCCTTGTTCCGTCTGTGTTTGCTTAGCCGTGGACTGGGTCCTTGTTCCGTCTGTGTTTGCTTAGCGGTGGACTGGGTCCTTGTTCCGTCTGTGTTTGCTTAGCCGTGGACTGGGTCCTTGTTCCGTCTGTGTTTGCTTAGCGGTGGACTGGGTCCTTGTTCCTGTGTTTGTCTGACTGTCCTTGTTTGCTTAGCGGTGGACTGGGTCCTTGTTCCGTCTGTGTTTGCTTAGCGGTGGACTGGGTCCTTGTTCCGTCTGTGTTTGCTTAGTGGTGGACTGGGTCCTTGTTCCGTCTGTGTTTGCTTAGCCGTGGACTTGGTCCTTGTTCCGTCTGTGTTTGCTTAGTGGTGGACTGGGTCCTTGTTCCGTCTGTGTTTGCTTAGCGGTGGACTGGGTCCTTGTTCCGTCTGTGTTTGCTTAGTCGTGGACTGGGTCCTTGTTCCGTCTGTGTTTGCTTAGCGGTGGACTGGGTCCTTGTTCCGTCTGTGTTTGCCGTCTGTGTTTTAGCCGTGGACTGGGTCCTTGTTCCGTCTGTGTTTGCCTAGCGGTGGACTGGGTCCTTGTTCCGTCTGTGTTTGCTTAGCCGTGGACTGGGTCCTTGTTCCGTCTGTGTTTGCTTAGCCGTGGACTGGGTCCTTGTTCCGTCTGTGTTTGCTTAGTGGTGGACTGGGTCCTTGTTCCGTCTGTGTTTGCTTAGCGGTGGACTGGGTCCTTGTTCCGTCTGTGTTTGCTTAGCGGTGGACTGGGTCCTTGTTCCGTCTGTGTTTGCTTAGCCGTGGACTGGGTCCTTGTTCCGTCTGTGTTTGCTTAGCGGTGGACTGGGTCCTTGTTCCGTCTGTGTTTGCTTAGCGGTGGACTGGGTCCTTGTTCCGTCTGTGTTTGCTTAGCGGTGGACTGGGTCCTTGTTCCGTCTGTGTTTGCTTAGCCGTGGACTGGGTCCTTGTTCCGTCTGTGTTTGCTTAGCGGTGGACTGGGTCCTTGTTCCGTCTGTGTTTGCTTAGCGGTGGACTGGGTCCTTGTTCCGTCTTGTTAGCGGTGGACTGGGTCCTTGTTGTGTTTGCTTAGCGGTGGACTGGGTCCTTGTTCCGTCTGTGTTTGCTTAGCGGTGGACTGGGTCCTTGTTCCGTCTGTGTTTGTTTAGCGGTGGACTGGGTCCTTGTTCCGTCTGTGTTTGCTTAGCGGTGGACTGGGTCCTTGTTCCGTCTGTGTTTGCTTAGCCGTGGACTGGGTCCTTGTTCCGTCTGTGTTTGCTTAGCGGTGGACTGGGTCCTTGTTCCGTCTGTGTTTGCTTAGCCGTGGACTGGGTCCTTGTTCCGTCTGTGTTTGCCGTGGACTGGGTCCTTGGTCGAGGTCGTCCGGGGCTGCCTGATTAAATATTAATAAGGAAACATGATCGATTTCCATCCAGCTGCTACTGTAGAGGAGAGGGGCCAAAGCTCAGAACCTACCTGGGATTACTGCTCAACAAGGGCTCTCTTTCTTTCTCTGTATCATCTCTCTGTATCCTCTCTCTTTCTTTCTCTGTCTTCCCTCTTTCTCTGTCTCCTCTTTTCTCTGTCTCATCTCTCTGTATCCTCTCTCTTTATCCTCTCTCTGTATCCTCTCTCTGTCTCATCTCTCTGTCTCATCTCTCTGTATCCTCTCTCTTTCTTTCTCTGTCTTCCCTCTTTCTCTGACTCCTCTCTTTCTCTGTCTCATCTCTCTGTATCCTCTCTCTGACTCATCTCTTTCTCTGTCTCATCTCTCTGTATCCTCTCTCTTTATCCTCTCTCTGACTCCTCTCTTTCTCTACCTCCTCTCTTTCTCTGTCTCATCTCTCTGTATCCTCTCTCTGTATCCTCTCTCTGACTCCTCTCTTTCTCTACCTCCTCTCTTTCTCTGTCTCATCTCTCTGTATCCTCTCTCTGTATCCTCTCTCTTTATACTCTCTCTGACTCCTCTCTTTCTCTACCTCCTCTCTTTCTCTGTCTCATCTCTCTGTATCCTCTCTCTTTATCCTCTCTCTGACTCCTCTCTTTCTCTACCTCCTCTCTTTCTCTGTCTCATCTCTCTGTATCCTCTCTCTTTATCCTCTCTCTGACTCCTCTCTTTCTCTACCTCCTCTATTTCTCTGTCTCATCTCTCTGTATCCTCTCTCTGACTCCTCTCTTTCTCTACCTCCTCTCTTTCTCTGTCTCATCTCTCTGTATCCTCTCTCTGTATCCTCTCTCTGACACCTCTCTCTCTCTCTGTATCCTCTCTCTGACACCCCTCTCTCTCTCTGTATCCTCTCTCTGACTCCTCTCTTTCTCTGTATCCTCTCTCTGTATCCTCCCTCTGACTCCTCTCTTTCTCTGTCTCATCTCTCTGTATCCTCTCTCTGACTCCTCTCTTTCTCTGTCTCATCTCTCTGTATCATCTCTCTTTATCCTCTCTCTGACTCCTCTCTTTCTCTGTCTCATCTCTCTGTATCCTCTCTCTTTATCCTCTCTCTGACTCCTCTCTTTCTCTGTCTCATCTCTCTGTATCCTCTCTCTTCATCCTCTCTCTGACTCCTCTCTTTCTCTGTCTCTCTCTGTATCATCTCTCTGTATCCTCTCTCTGACTCCTCTCTTTCTCTGTCTCATCTCTCTGTATCATCTCTCTGTATCCTCTCTCTGACTCCTCTCTTTCTCTGTCTCATCTCTCTGTATCATCTCTCTTTATCCTCTCTCTGACTCCTCTCTTTCTCTGTCTCATCTCTCTGTATCCTCTCTCTTTATCCTCTCTCTGACTCCTCTCTTTCTCTGTCTCATCTCTCTGTATCCTCTCTCTTCATCCTCTCTCTGACTCCTCTCTTCCTCTGTCTCTCTCTGTATCATCTCTCTGTATCCCCTCTCTGACTCCTCTCTTTCTCTGTCTCATCTCTCTGTATCCTCTCTCTTCATCCTCTCTCTGACTCCTCTCTTTCTCTGTCTCTCTCTGTATCATCTCTCTGTATCCTCTCTCTGACTCCTCTCTTTCTCTGTCTCATCTCTCTGTATCATCAATCTGTATCCTCTCTCTGACTCCTCTCTTTCTCTGTCTCATCTCTCTGTATCATCTCTCTTTATCCTCTCTCTGACTCCTCTCTTTCTCTGTCTCATCTCTCTGTATCATCTCTCTGTATCCTCTCTCTGACTCCTCTCTTTCTCTGTCTCATCTCTCTGTATCATCTCTCTGTATCCTCTCTCTGACTCCTCTCTTTCTCTGTCTCATCTCTCTGTATCCTCTCTCTGACTCCTCTCTTTCTCTGTCTCATCTCTCTGTATCCTCTCTCTGACTCCTCTCTTTCTCTGTCTCATCTCTCTGTATCATCTCTTATCTGTGTCCTCTCTCTGTAGCCTCTCGACCTCCTCTCTTTCTCTGTCTCATCTCTCTGTATCCTCTCTCTTCATCCTCTCTCTGACTCCTCTCTTTCTCTGTCTCCTCTCTCTGTCTTCCCTCGTATCTGTCTCCTCTTCACACTTGTTCAGTTTTACACCTTTGGTACTTGGCCAGCTATTTTCTGGCCATCGGTTGAACAAAGGCACTTTAAAAACAATTGTTGATGGTGTTGTGGGACCATTAATGAAGGCCTGTCTCTCTGCTGGACAGCCAGTCTAGATAAGTCTGATGTCAGAGAGATACATCCCCTATCCTTTCAACTCTGGCTCTCCCGATCACCTGACCCCTGACCTCTCAGACGATGGATTCACACCCCTGTTACTCAGTCACCCAGACCTCTCCCCACCTCACCCCCTGCCACACGGGTCACCATTTAGGATATACATCCTGCCCGCCAGCCCCCTGTCTGTTCCGTAGACGATGCCTCACCCTGGGCATGGTAAAGGCATGGTGGATATGGTGGAACTACTCATATGTCTTCATCAGAGAGGGGGTATCCTCAGCAGGCCCAAACCCCAGAGTGCTCCCTTTCCCCTGGCCACAGTTCAATCTACTGGGACAGTTCTCTATACATATTCACCCCAAGCCCCCCTCTCTTTACCCCTCCAATCACCTCAGCAGCACCTGATGGCAGGTAGAGAAGTAAGGTAATGGAATCTGGTTCAAATGATCTTGTCTGCAGTGTAATAGTGATGGTGGTGATGGGGAATGGGGTGCAGGGAGGGCCAGTGTGGTTTTTTACTGAGGGGATAGAGGGGGCTGTGGTTTATTACTGAGGGGATAGAGGGGGCTGTGGTTTATTACTGAGGGGATAGAGGGGGCTGTGGTTTATTACTGAGGGGATAGAGGGGGCTGTGGTTTATTACTAAGGGGATAGAGGGGGCTGTGGTGTATTACTGAGGGGATAGAGGGGGCTGTGGTGTATTACTGAGGGGATAGAGGGGGCTGTGGTGTATTACTGAGGGGATAGAGGGGGCTGTGGTGTATTACTGAGGGGATAGAGGGGGCTGTGGGGTATTACTGAGGGGATAGAGGGGGCTGTGGTTTATTACTGAGGGGATAGAGGGGGCTGTGGTTTATTACTGAGGGGATAGAGGGGGCTGTGGTTTATTACTGAGGGGATAGAGGAGGCTGTGGTGTATTACTAAGGGGATAGAGGGGGCTGTGGTGTATTACTGAGGGGATAGAGGGGGCTGTGGTGTATTACTGAGGGGATAGAGGGGGCCGTGGTTTATTGCTGAGGGGATAGAGGGGGCTGTGGTTTATTACTGAGGGGATAGAGGGGGCCGTGGTTTATTGCTGAGGGGATAGAGGGGGCTGTGGTTTATTACTGAGGGGATAGAGGGGGCTGTGGTTTATTACTGAGGGGATAGAGGGGGCTGTGGTGTATTACTGAGGGGATAGAGGGGGCTGTGGTGTATTACTGAGGGGATAGAGGGGGCTGTGGTTTATTACTGAGGGGATAGACGGGGCTGTGGTGTATTACTGAGGGGATAGAGGGGCTGTGGTTTATTACTGAGGGGATAGAGGGGGCTGTGGTGTATTACTGAGGGGATAGAGGGGGCTGTGGTTTATTACTGAGGGGATAGAGGGGGCTGTGGTTTATTACTGAGGGGATAGAGGAGGCTGTGGTTTATTACTGAGGGGATAGAGGGGGCTGTGGTGTATTACTGAGGGGATAGAGGGGGCCGTGGTTTATTACTGAGGGGATAGAGGGGGCTGTGGTTTATTACTGAGGGGATAGAGGAGGCTGTGGTTTATTACTGAGGGGATAGAGGGGGCTGTGGTTTATTACTGAGGGGATAGAGGGGGCTGTGGTTTATTACTGAGGGGATAGAGGAGGCTGTGGTTTATTACTGAGGGGATAGAGGGGGCTGTGGCGTTGTCTGTGATGCAGTGGACCGTACAGTAAGGCTCTCAGTTCCCAGGCCTGCTGGTATATTTCACTGGAATTGGAGGGTGTGAAACAGAAGAGTGAAATGACAGACAGAGGCCAGGTAATGGGACTGTCAACAGAGCACACAGACAGCTTCGCTGTTAGTTTACTGTGTATTTTAGTGTGTGTGTGTGTGTGTGTGTGTGTGTGTGTGTGTGTGTGTGTGTGTGTGTGTGTGTGTGTGTGTGTGTGTGTGTGTGTGTGTGTGTGTGTGTGTGTGTGTGTGTGTGTGTGTGTGTGTGTGTGTGTGTGTGTGTGTGTGTGTGTGTGAGGTCCAACTCCCTCATCATTCAGGGTGAATGGACGTCAGACAGTGGTGAAATTACACTGTCTCCCCGTTAGTGGTGGACTGTCACCACGGAGATGGAGGAAGGGAGAGTGGTCTGGTCCCAAGGCTCTATTAGTCCATTCTCAAGTGTTTAAGGTTTGACACACACTCACACAAAATGACCTACAAACAGAAACACTTTACACTCTCTATCAAAAGAAGATCGCCAGACCAACCTGCAGAACCACACACTGAAAGTCACACACATTAAATCAGAGTACCACTTCAGGCCCTCAATTTGGCAGAGACTCAGAACAGACCTGCCATGATTCCAGTAAGCCAATCCATTTGATTGCCCTACACAGCCGAAACAATACCCCCAATGTGACTGTGATATTTTGGAGTGAAGTATAAATTACCCTGGTAATTTACTACATCAGACTGTGTCGCTCTGCATGCCAAAATGTTGTCCCTTTGTCTTTCTGACAAGACCTCTAGTTTGTTTTTATCTGAATAGTCATCCCATTGTCTTATGGTTTGCCTTTGTTTTCTCTTGTTCTAAGTTGATTGGACCTCTCCATGTGTCTGTGGGAGAGGAGGGATCCTGGTCTATCGCCTTGGGAACAGCATATACTGTACCTACCTACCGGGCTGTACTATATGTTGAATAGAACTGCATGGTGCTCTGCTGTGTGGCCTACGATAGAGACATTATTACAGGGATTGTGTGTGTGTGTGTGTGTGTGTGTGTGTGTGTGTGTGTGTGTGTGTGTGTGTGTGTGTGTGTGTGTGTGTGTGTGTGTGTGTGTGTGTGTGTGTGTGTGTGTGTGTGTGTGTGTGTGTGTGTGACCCAGGCAGACCTCCCTGTGCAAACACACATGATTAAGAGGGAAAGGGAAGGTAATTAGAGATCATCTCCATATTTTCCTCTCTTTCTCTCTCGGCTGGCATGCTGCCCAGTGCCGCCTCCCCTCTAGCCGTCAAACCCCCCTATCGGTCCCCTCTATGGGCCCATGCCATGCGTCCCCTTTCAACAAATCATGTCCCCCTTCCAACTGGCCTCGTGTCAGATCTGATAGGCTTGTCTTATCTGGTTATTCCATTTATTGTATTGTGTAACATTAAATATTGCACATGCAGTCCATGAAGAATCTATTATTGTCTTCGATGTGCCACTAGGTGTTGTATACCATACATGAAACGTCTGTATGTATGGGGAGAAAGGCAGACTCTACTGCTCCACTGTGTTCTGGTTACTGTGTATGGTAACAGCACCAGCAGTCCATAAAGCAGCACTGTGTTCTGGTTACTGTATATGGTAACAGCACCAGCAGTCCATAAAGCTCCACTGTGTTCTGGTTACTGTATATGGTAACAGCACCAGCAGTCCATAAAGCCTGTGTTCTGGTTACTGTATATGGTAACAGCACCAGCAGTCCATAAAGCTCCACTGTGTTCTGGTTACTGTATATGGTAACAGCACCAGCAGTCCATAAAGCTCCACTGTGTTCTGGTTACTGTATATGGTAACAGCACCAGCAGTCCATAAAGCTCCACTGTGTTCTGGTTACTGTATATGGTAACAGCACCAGCAGTCCATAAAGCGGCACTGTGTTCTGGTTACTGTATATGGTAACAGCACCAGCAGTCCATAAAGCAGCTCTTTGGTTCCCGGTTAAAAGTGGAGTGAGGTTATGGTATTTTATTTGATCAGGCTTCTACCAGCCCTCTGCATCTCTTCTGCATTAAAGCTCGGCTTTACACTTCTACCAGCCCTCTGCATCTCTTCTCCATTAAAGCTCGGCTTTACACTTCTACCAGCCCTCTGCATCTCTTCTCCATTAAAGCTCGGCTTTACACTTCTACCAGCCCTCTGCATCTCTTCTCCATTAAAGCTCGGCTTTACACTTCTACCAGCCCTCTGCATCTCTTCTCCATTAAAGCTCGGCTTTACACTTCTACCAGCCCTCTGCATCTCTTCTCCATTAAAGCTCGGCTTTACACTTCTACCAGCCCTCTGCATCTCTTCTCCATTAAAGCTCGGCTTTACACTTCTACCAGCCCTCTGCATCTCTTCTCCATTAAAGCTCGGCTTTACACTTCTACCAGCCCTCTGCATCTCTTCTCCATTAAAGCTCGGCTTTACACTTCTACCAGCCCTCTGCATCTCTTCTCCATTAAAGCTCGGCTTTACACTTCTACCAGCCCTCTGCATCTCTTCTCCATTAAAGCTCGGCTTTACACTTCTACCAGCCCTCTGCATCTCTTCTCCATTAAAGCTCGGCTTTACACTTCTACCAGCCCTCTGCATCTGTTCTCCATAAAGCTCGGCTTTACACTTCTACCAGCCCTCTGCATCTGTTCTCCATAAAGCTCGGCTTTACACGTTTTCCTTCTGACACGTTTAACTGTTTTAAAAGCTTTTTCTCCCCTTTTTACTATTTGTTTACTTATTTATTATTTGTCCAGGCCTTTGATTTATATTGCCTGCTTTAATCTCTCTATCCCCTTAATCCAAGATGGCGTAGCAGTAAGTCGTCCTGTCGTATCGTCTCTCTGTAAATATCTGTAAATATCGTCTCTTTTTCGTTTTAGATATTTTTCTTCGCATATCTTTAAAAACATTTTGCTAAACCTAAGCTTCCAAATACTCTCCTGCAATCCGCCTCACCCAATGTAGCTACTTTTCCTAAAGTATTTATATTTACTTCGGAACCGGAACCCCTCAACTGAAGCTAGCCAGCTAACCACCAGCTATGCTAGAGGTCTTCAGCTAACCGGTCATCAGCTAACCTTTAGCTCGGAAAGCTCTCGCCAGTTCGAACAACGCGACGCTAACCAGAGCATAACGGACCTATTTATTTTTTATCCCCGGATTCCCTCCGCAAACGGAACATTTTTTTCAGTTGGATCTTCACAACTAGCTATCGAGCTAAACCGCAACCCTGGTTGATTACTCCTGGCTACCGTTTCCACCCACGTAGCTTGAAGCTAGCCCGGCCAGAGCTCCTGTGTTCCTAGCATACTCCTGGGCTTCTATACCCGGATCCACGACCGGTCTATCGATGTCACTGCATGAAGAGGAATAAACAGACTCATCCCATCGCGACGTCCTCCAAAAGCTAACTCTCTAGCCCTCGCTATCTCCTTGCTTGCTAATTCGGCATGCTAACTGCTAGCTTGTTTAGCCCAGGTCCGCTAACTACTACCTTGTTTACCCCGGCCTGCTAATCTGTTAGCTTGTTAGCACAGGCCTGCTAACCGTCTGCATCGCAGTGGCCCATATGTACTTTCTATCTCTTCCCGATTTTAAAAATTTGTTTATACCTTCCGGAAACCTGCCTCACCCAATGTGATACGGAATCGCTATTATTTTTAATTTTTAGAACACACTCAAGAACATCCAGAAGCGAACCAGCTAACTAGCTATAAGCTACTTAGTCATTGTTAGTTTTTTTAAACCTGGATAACACTTGCCAGTCCAGCCCCCCTGCCCCATCCACCGCTGCCCCTGGACTCTGATCACTTGGCTACATAGCTGATGCACGCTGGACTGTCCATTAATCACGGTACTCCATTCTGCTTGTTTGATTTATCTGTCGGCCCCGTTGCCTAGTCAATGCCATTTTACCTGCTGTTGTTATGCTAGCTGATTAGCTGTTGTCTCACCCACTGTTTTAGCTAGCTTTCCCAATTCAACACCTGTGATTACTGTATGCCTCGCTGTATGTCTCTCTCAAATGTCAATATGCCTTGTATACTGTTGCTCAGGTTAGTTATCATTGTTTTAGTTCACAATGGAGCCCCTAGTCCCACTCCTCATACCCCTGATACCTCCTTTGTCCCACCTCCCACATATGCGGTGACCTCACCCATTACAACCAGCATGTCCAGAGATAAAACCTCTCTCATCATCACCCAGTGCCTGGGCTTACCTCCGCTGTACCCGCACCCCACCATACCCCTGTCTGCGCATTATGCCCTGAATATATTCTACCATGCCCAGAAACCTGCTCCTCTTAATCTCTGTCCCCAACGCTCCAGGCGACCAGTTTTGATAGCCTTTAGCCGCACCCTCATACTACTCCTTCTCTGTTCCGCGGGTGATGTGGAGGTAAACCCAGGCCCTGCATGTCCCCAGGCACCCTCATTTGTTGACTTCTGTGATCAAAAAAGCCTTGGTTTCATGCATGTCAACATCAGAAGCCTTCTCCCTAAGTTTGTTTTACTCACTGCTTTAGCACACTCTGCTAACCCTGATGTCCTTGCCGTGTCTGAATCCTGGCTCAAGAAGGCGACCAAAAATTCAGAGATTTCCATACCCAACTATAACATCTTCCGTCAAGATAGAACTGCCAAAGGGGTAGGAGTTGCAGTCTTTTTATTTTTTTATTTTACCTTTATTTAACCAGGCAAGTCAGTTAAGAACACATTCTTATTTTCAATGACGGCCTGGGAACAGTTGGTTAACTGCCTGTTCAGGGGCAGAACGACAGATTTGTACCTTGTCAGCTCAGGGGTTTGAACTCGCAACCTTCCGGTTACTAGTCCAACGCTCTAACCAATAGGCTACGCTGCCGCCCCCTACGCTGCCGTCTACTGCAGAGATAGCCTGCAAAGTAATGTCATACTTTCCAGGTCCATACCCAAACAGTTCGAACTACTAATTCTGAAAATTACTCTCTCCAGAAATAAGTCTCTCACTGTTGCCGCCTGCTACCGACCCCCCTGAATTGATTGCCCCCCATCTAGCTTCAGAGTTTATTCTGTTAGGTGACCTAAACTGGGATATGCTTAACACCCCGGCAGTCCTACAATCTAAGCTAGATGCCCTCAATCTCACACAAATCTTCAAGGAACCCACCAGGTACAAGCCTAACTCTGTAAGCAAGGGCACCCTCGTAGACGTCATCCTGACCAACTGGCCCTCCAAATACACCTCCGCTGTCTTCAACCAGGATCTCAGCGACCACTGCCTCATTGCCTGTATCCGCTACGGTGCCGCAGTCAAACGACCACCCCTCATCACTGTCAAACGCTCCCTAAAACACTTCTGTGAGCAGGCCTTTCTAATCGACCTGGCCCGGGTATCCTGGAAGGACATTGACCTCATCCCGTCAGTTGAGGATGCCTGGTCATTCTTTAAGAGTAACTTCCTCACCATTTTAGATAAGCATGCTCCGTTCAAAAAAGTGCAGAACTAAGAACAGATACAGCCCTTGGTTCACTCCAGACCTGACTGCCCTCGACCAGCACAAAAACATCATGTGGCGGACTGCAATAGCATCGAACAGTCCACGCGATATGCAACTGTTCAGGGAAGTCAGGAACCAATACACGCAGTCAGGAAAGCTAAGGCCAGCTTCTTCAGGCAGAAGTTTGCATCCTGTAGCTCCAACTCCAAAAAGTTATGGGACACTGTGAAGTACATGGAGAACAAGAGCACCTCCTCCCAGCTGCCCACTGCACTGAGGCTAGGGAACACGGTCACCACCGATAAATCCATGATTATCGAAAACAAGCATTTCTCAACGGCTGGCCATGCCTTCCGCCTGGCCACTCCTACCTCGGCCAACAGCTCCGGCCCCCCCGCAGCTCCTCGCCCAAGCCTCTCCAGGTTCTCCTTTACCCAAATCCAGATAACAGATGTTCTGAAAGAGCTGCAAAACCTGGACCCGTATAAATCAGCTGGGCTTGACAATCTGGACCCTCTATTTCTGAAACTATCCGCCGCCATTGTCGCAACCCCTATTACCAGCCTGTTCAACCTCTCTTTCATATCGTCTGAGATCCCCAAGGATTGGAAAGCTGCTGCAGTCATCCCCCTCTTCAAAGGGGGAGACACTCTGGACCCAAACTGTTACAGACCTATATCCATTCTGCCCTGCCTATCTAAGGTCTTCGAAAGCCAAGTCAACAAACAGGTCACTGACCATCTCGAATCCCACCGTACCTTCTCCGCTATGCAATCTGGTTTCCGAGCCGGTCACGGGTGCACCTCACTCAAGGTTCTAAACGACATCATAACCTTCATCGATAAAAGACATTACTGTGCAGCCGTCTTCATCGACCTTGCCAAGGCTTTCGACTGTCAATCACCAGATTCTTATCGGCAGACTCAGTAGCCTCGGTTTTTCGGATGACTGCCTTGCCTGGTTCACCAATTACTTTGCAGACAGAGTTCGGTGTGTCAAATCGGAGGGCATGCTGTCCGGTCCTCTGGCAGTCTCTATGGGGGTGCCACAGGGTTCAATTCTCGGGCCAACTCTTTTCTCTGTATATATCAATGATGTTGGTCTTGCTGCGGGCGATTCCCTGATCCACCTCTACGCAGACGACACCATTCTATATACTTTCGGCCCATCATTGGACACTGTGCTATCTAACCTCCAAACGAGCTTCAATGCCATACAACACTCCTTCCGTGGCCTCCAACTGCTCTTAAACGCTAGTAAAACCAAATGCATGCTTTTCAACCGATCGCTGCCTGCACCCGCATGCCCGACTAGCATCACCACACTGGATGGTTCCGACCTTGAATATGTGGACACCTATAAGTACCTAGGTGTCTGTCTATATTGCAAACTCTCCTTCCAGACCCATATCAAAGATCTCCAATCGAAAATCAAATCAAGAGTCGGCTTTCTATTCCGCAACAAAGCCTCCTTCACTCACGCTGTCAAGCTTACCCTAGTAAAACTGACTATCCTACCGATCCTCGACTTCGGCGATGTCATCTACAAAATCGCTTCCAACACTCTACTCAGTAAACTGGATGCAGTTCATCACAGTGCCATCCGTTTTGTCACTAAAGCACCTTATGCTACCCACCACTGCGACTTGTATGCTCTAGTCGGCTGGCCCTCGCTACATATTCTTCGCCAGACCCACTGGCTCCAGGTCATCTACAAGGCCATGCTAGGTAAAGCTCCGCCTTATCTCAGTTCACTGGTCACGATGGCAACACCCATCCGTAGCACGCGCTCCAGCAGGTGTATCTCACTGATCATCCCTAAAGCCAACACCTCATTCGGCCGCCTTTCGTTCCAGTACTCTGCTGCCTGTGACTGGAACGGATTGCAAAAATCACTGAAGTTGGAGACTATTATCTCCCTCACCAACTTCAAACATCAGCTATCTGAGCAGCTTACCGATCGCTGCAGCTGTACATAATCTATTGGTAAATAGCCCACCCATTTTCACCTACCTCATCCCCACAGTTTTTATTTATTTACTTTTCTGCTCTTTTGCACACCAATATCTCTACCTGTACATGATCATCTGATCATTTATCACTCCAGTGTTAATCTGCAATATTGTAATTATTCGCCTACCTCCTCATGCCTTTTGCACACATTGTATATAGACTCCCCTTTTTTTCTACTGTGTTATTGACTTGTTAATTGTTTACAACATGTGTAACTCTGTGTTGTCTGTTCACACTGCTATGCTTTATCTTGGCCAGGTCGCAGTTGCAAATGAGAACTTGTTCTCAACTAGCCTACCTGGTTAAATAAAGGTGAAATAAATAAATAAATAAAATCACTCTCTCTATACTTTAATCTCTCTATCCCTCTATAACTCTCTCTATGCTTTAATCTCTCTATCCTGCTATCACTCTCTCTATACTTTAATCTCTCTATTCCTCTATCGCTCTCTCTATACTTTAATCTCTCTATCCCTCTATAACTCTCTCTATACTTTAATCTCTCTATCCCTCTATAACTCTCTCTATGCTTTAATCTCTCTATCCTGCTATAACTCTCTCTATACTTTAATCTCTCTATCCCTCTATCACTCTCTCTATACTTTAATCTCTCTATCCCTCTATCACTCTCTCTATACTTTAATCTCTCTATCCCGCTATCACTCTCTCTATGCTTTAATCTCTCTATCCCTCTATAACTCTCTCTATACTTTAATCTCTCTATCCCTCTATCACTCTCTCTATGCTTTAATCTCTCTATCCCTCTATAACTCTCTCTATACTTTAATCTCTCTATCCCTCTATAACTCTCTCTATACTTTAATCTCTCTATCCCTCTATCACTCTCTCTATACTTTAATCTCTCTATCCCGCTATCACTCTCTCTATGCTTTAATCTCTCTATCCCTCTATAACTCTCTCTATACTTTAATCTCTCTATCCCTCTATAACTCTCTCTATACTTTAATCTCTCTATCCCTCTATCACTCTCTCTATGCTTTAATCTCTCTATCCCTCTATAACTCTCTTTATACTTTAATCTCTCTATCCCTCTATCACTCTCTCTAGACTTTAATCTCTCTATCCCTCTATCACTCTCTCTATGCTTTAATCTCTCTATCCCTCTATAACTCTCTCTATACTTTAATCTCTCTATCCCTCTATAACTCTCTCTATACTTTAATCTCTCTATCCCTCTATCACTCTCTCTATGCTTTAATCTCTCTATCCCTCTATAACTCTCTCTATACTTTAATCTCTCTATCCCTCTATAACTCTCTCTATACTTTAATCTCTCTATCCCTCTATCACTCTCTCTATACTTTAATCTCTCTATCCCGCTATCACTCTCTCTATGCTTTAATCTCTCTATCCCTCTATAACTCTCTCTATACTTTAATCTCTCTATCCCTCTATAACTCTCTCTATACTTTAATCTCTCTATCCCTCTATCACTCTCTCTATGCTTTAATCTCTCTATCCCTCTATAACTCTCTCTATACTTTAATCTCTCTATCCCTCTATAACTCTCTATACTTTAATCTCTCTATCCCTCTATCACTCTCTCTATGCTTTAATCTCTCTATCCCTCTATAACTCTCTTTATACTTTAATCTCTCTATCCCTCTATCACTCTCTCTAGACTTTAATCTCTCTATCCCTCTATCACTCTCTCTATGCTTTAATCTCTCTATCCCTCTATAACTCTCTCTATACTTTAATCTCTCTATCCCTCTATAACTCTCTCTATACTTTAATCTCTCTATCCCTCTATCCCCCTCTCTCTATCCCTCTACTGTATCTCCCTTCCCTGTTTTTCCTCTGTCAGTGTAATTGTCCAGGTGGTTGTGTGTTCTGGTATTTCAGACTGTATTAGACGAGAGAGTCCACCACTGATCTCAAGCAGAGCAGACAGAATGTCTCCATGGAGAGCAAGGAAATATATATATATCTAGTTATTGAATTCCTCTGCTCCATATGATTCTCCTCTATTACAGGAGGTGTTGCTGTATGAGTGGATTTAGATGTTTCATTGGCAGGTTGCCTGTAAACACTGTGGTGATTCACGGCTGCTCAGTTAGCTGCAGATAGGCTGGAGTGGAGAGGAGAGAAGGTCCCTTGCTCCTTGGTTCTTGGTCATTAATACTAGGGTCTTCCTGTGCCAAGATGGGAGCAGACCTCCAGACTTCACTGTCCCTGTTAATGGCCTGGTCAGAGACAGAGCACACTGCATAGTGATATAGCCATGTCCCTGTTAATGGCCTGGTCAGAGACAGAGACAGAGCACACTGCATAGTGATATAGCCATGTCCCTGTTAATGGCCTGGTCAGAGACAGAGCACACTGCATAGTGATATAGCCATGTCCCTGTTAATGACCTGGTCAGAGACAGAGCACACTGCATAGTGATATAGCCATGTCCCTGTTAATGGCCTGGTCAGAGACAGAGCACACTGCATAGTGATATAGCCATGTCCCTGTTAATGGCCTGGTCAGAGACAGAGCACACTGCATAGTGATATAGCCATGTCCCTGTTAATGGCCTGGTCAGAGACAGAGCACACTGCATAGTGATATAGCCATGTCCCTGTTAATGGCCTGGTCAGAGACAGAGACAGCACACTGCATAGTGATATAGCCATGTCCCTGTTAATGGCCTGGTCAGAGACAGAGACAGAGCACACTGCATAGTGATATAGCCATGTCCCTGTTAATGGCCTGGTCAGAGACAGAGACAGAGCACACTGCATAGTGATATAGCCATATCCCTGTTAATGGCCTGGTCAGAGACAGAGACAGAGCACACTGCATAGTGATATAGCCATGTCCCTGTTAATGGCCTGGTCAGAGACAGAGACAGAGCACACTGCATAGTGATATAGCCATGTCCCTGTTAATGGCCTGGTCAGAGACAGAGCACACTGCATAGTGATATAGCCATGTCCCTGTTAATGGCCTGGTCAGAGACAGAGACAGCACACTGCATAGTGATATAGCCATGTCCCTGTTAATGGCCTGGTCAGAGACAGAGACAGAGCACACTGCATAGTGATATAGCCATGTCCCTGTTAATGGCCTGGTCAGAGACAGAGACAGAGCACACTGCATAGTGATATAGCCATGTCCCTGTTAATGGCCTGGTCAGAGACAGAGACAGAGCACACTGCATAGTGATATAGCCATGTCCCTGTTAATGGCCTGGTCAGAGACAGAGCACACTGCATAGTGATATAGCCATGTCCCTGTTAATGGCCTGGTCAGAGACAGAGACAGAGCACACTGCATAGTGATATAGCCATGTCCCTGTTAATGGCCTGGTCAGAGACAGAGCACACTGCATAGTGATATAGCCATGTCCCTGTTAATGGCCTGGTCAGAGACAGAGACAGAGCACACTGCATAGTGATATAGCCATGTCCCTGTTAATGGCCTGGTCAGAGACAGAGACAGAGCACACTGCATAGTGATATAGCCATGTCCCTGTTAATGGCCTGGTCAGAGACAGAGCATACTGCATAGTGATATAGCCATGTCCCTGTTAATGGCCTGGTCAGAGACAGAGACAGAGCACACTGCATAGTGATATAGCCATGTCCCTGTTAATGGCCTGGTCAGAGACAGAGCACACTGCATAGTGATATAGCCATATCCCTGTTAATGGCCTGGTCAGAGACAGAGACAGCACACTGCATAGTGATATAGCCATGTCCCTGTTAATGGCCTGGTCAGAGACAGAGCATACTGCATAGTGATATAGGCATGTCCCTGTTAATGGCCTGGTCAGAGACAGAGACAGAGCACACTGCATAGTGATATAGCCATGTCCCTGTTAATGGCCTGGTCAGAGACAGAGCACACTGCATAGTGATATAGCCATGTCCCTGTTAATGGCCTGGTCAGAGACAGAGACAGAGCACACTGCATAGTGATATAGCCATGTCCCTGTTAATGGCCTGGTCAGAGACAGAGACAGAGCACACTGCATAGTGATATAGCCATGTCCCTGTTAATGGCCTGGTCAGAGACAGAGCATACTGCATAGTGATATAGCCATGTCCCTGTTAATGGCCTGGTCAGAGACAGAGACAGAGCACACTGCATAGTGATATAGCCATGTCCCTGTTAATGGCCTGGTCAGAGACAGAGCACACTGCATAGTGATATAGCCATATCCCTGTTAATGGCCTGGTCAGAGACAGAGACAGCACACTGCATAGTGATATAGCCATGTCCCTGTTAATGGCCTGGTCAGAGACAGAGCACACTGCATAGTGATATAGCCATATCCCTGTTAATGGCCTGGTCAGAGACAGAGACAGCACACTGCATAGTGATATAGCCATGTCCCTGTTAATGGCCTGGTCAGAGACGGAGCACACTGCATAGTGATATAGCCATGTCCCTGTTAATGGCCTGGTCAGAGACAGAGCACACTGCATAGTGATATAGCCATGTCCCTGTTAATGGCCTGGTCAGAGACAGAGCACACTGCATAGTGATATAGCCATGTCCCTGTTAATGGCCTGGTCAGAGACAGAGACAGAGCACACTGCATAGTGATATAGCCATGTCCCTGTTAATGGCCTGGTCAGAGACAGAGACAGAGCACACTGCATAGTGATATAGCCATGTCCCTGTTAATGGCCTGGTCAGAGACAGAGCACACTGCATAGTGATATAGCCATGTCCCTGTTAATGGCCTGGTCAGAGACAGAGCACACTGCATAGTGATATAGGCATGTCCCTGTTAATGGCCTGGTCAGAGACAGAGACAGAGCACACTGCATAGTGATATAGCCATGTCCCTGTTAATGGCCTGGTCAGAGACAGAGCACACTGCATAGTGATATAGCCATGTCCCTGTTAATGGCCTGGTCAGAGACAGAGACAGAGCACACTGCATAGTGATATAGGCATGTCCCTGTTAATGGCCTGGTCAGAGACAGAGACAGAGCACACTGCATAGTGATATAGCCATATCCCTGTTAATGGCCTGGTCAGAGACAGAGACAGAGACAGAGCACACTGCATAGTGATATAGCCATGTCCCTGTTAATGGCCTGGTCAGAGACAGAGACAGAGCACCCAGCCTGGTGTTGCTGTTGTAACTCAGACTGCCCAGTGCTCGCTAACACATGCATTCTACTGATCACTCCACTTTCAGTAGTTACCCGTCTCCAGAGAGCTGACTGCACTAGCCAAAGTTAATGTTTGACTATCTTCAGTTTCAGGAGGCATGTGATTGTGTCGGTCTCGGACAATTTGTCTTTGTATGTTTACAAACGAGACTCACAAAAGAAAGACTCAGTCCAAAAGGGCTGTGTTGCTGGATGCTGCTCAAGTTACGGGGTCTTTTGCCAATGACACAGCTCGTCTGTGTAGGGTGTTGGGGGGGAGCGTAGGGTGTTGGGGGGGGCGTAGGGAGTTGGGGGGGGTCAGCCCTGATGAAGACGAATGACTCATTTGTTTCCACTTAATCACGCCTGATGTCTAAGGAACACACTTGTGACCCCCAGCAGCCCACCCAGACACCCAGGGGTTTATGGGGGTGAACTCTCAACCCCCGGGGTCAGAGATTAGCCCACAGAGTTAACAGAGCGAGGACTGCACCTGACCTGACCACCCCTCGACCTGGGAGGCTGAGGGGAGACCGAAGCATTTTAAAATCCCCTCATCTGTCACCCCACAGACCTCCTGCCCTGCCACCCACACACACACACACAGAAACATTTCATAAAGGGCTGCAGGCAATAGATAAAGATGTTGATTTACAGAGGAAAAGACTGGTAAATGGAGGATGTGTGTGTGTGTGTGTGTGAGAGAGAGAGAGAGAGAGAGAGAGAGAGAGAGAGAGAGAGAGAGAGAGAGAGAGAGAGAGAGAGAGAGAGAGAGAGAGAGAGAGAGAGAGGTCCCTGAATGGTGCATGAAGGTTATGTGTCAGGCTCATTACTTCCTCAACACATATCTGAGCTATTAGCGAAACAGTGAACCGTTCATGGTCCACTATCATATTGTCTCAGTCTTTTAAAAAAGCTTGATCTCATTCGAAAACGGTTCTCATGAAGAGAAAAAATTTATGCAATTGCATCATAGACAAGGTTGATCACAAGTGGGACCAAAGAAAGCATATGTCCCTCCTGAGGACCCATCCTTACGTAAAGACAGTGGTCGTGCCAGCCTCGTGCAACCCGCTGCAACAGTCTGGTCACCTGGTGGATGTATGGGTCAGGCTGTAGGTCCTCCCTTCTCCCCTGGGAGTCTGGTCTGGTCTTTCTCCCCGTCCTCCTGCTGCTCGGCCTGGCCCAGCTCCCGTCCTCCTGCTGCTCAGCCTGGCCCAGCTCCCGTCCTCCTGCTGCTCGGCCTGGCCCAGCTCCCGTCCTCCTGCTGCTCGCCCTGGCCCAGCTCCTCCAACACTAATTGCATCTCACATGGTAATAGATGAGTCCTCGTTAGCCGCTCTCACCCCTTTGAAAGATTCACAAACATCCATCTGAGTGCCCCAGTTCTGCTGGATCTCCCCTTCAAAGAGCTGGACTTCACAGAGAGAGAGAGGCTGGGGGCCAAAGTCACTAAGTACTGCTGCTGCATACCACTTCCAAATGGCTTTCTACTAAATCAAATCAAATTGTATTAGTCACGTACACAGTGTACAGCAGGTATCCAAGATGCAGTGAAATGCATGTGTGTTAGCTCCCTCAACACAGCAATGCAATGTTGATATCAATCATAATCAAAAGTCTTGTTGAATCCAGAATTCAGTAATCACATTAGCTCTCTGTCTAGTTGGGGCTCGTCATAACCCAGCCGCTAATTCAGAGTTACTGTAGCACCGTAATAATCAAATCCAGTTTTAGCCCCTTACTGTCTGTAAATGTTGCAGGAACTGATGCATATTAAAGAAGGACAAAGATATCAGCTTTGATTACAGTTCTGGAAAAAAGGCTCACGTTCCTGCAGTAACTGTCATTAGTGCTTCCTCCGCCAAATTGGCCTAATTATGGCCAGATCTCGTGAATGAATTATCTTACCGTTGAGCATCTCTTTGCACTCAATATTAGAAGATGAAATGGAAATCCTGTGTATTGGAGACTCCCTTAATGGAATGACAATAGATCTGAAATCCTGTGTGGTGGAGACTCCCTTAATGGAATGACAATAGATCTGAAATCCTGTGTGGTGGAGACTCCCTTAATGGAATGACAATAGATCTGAAATCCTGTGTGGTGGAGACTCCCTTAATGGAATGACAATAGATCTGAAATCCTGTGTGGTTGAGACTCCCTTAATGGAATGACAATAGATCTGAAATCCTGTGTATTGGAGACTCCCTTAATGGAATGACAATAGATCTGAAATCCTGTGTGGTGGAGACTCCCTTAATGGAATGACAATAGATCTGAAATCCTGTGTGGTGGAGACTCCCTTAATGGAATGACAATAGATCTGAAATCCTGTGTATTGGAGACTCCCTTAATGGAATGACAATAGATCTGAAATCCTGTGTATTGGAGACTCCCTTAATGGAATGACAATAGATCTGAAATCCTGTGTATTGGAGACTCTCTTAATGGAATGACAATAGATCTGAAATCCTGTGTGGTGGAGACTCCCTTAATGGAATGACAATAGATCTGAAATCCTGTGTGGTGGAGACTCCCTTAATGGAATGACAATAGATCTGAAATCCTGTGTGGTGGAGACTCCCTTAATGGAATGACAATAGATCTGAAATCCTGTGTGGTGGAGACTCCCTTAATGGAATGACAATAGATCTGAAATCCTGTGTGGTGGAGACTCCCTTAATGGAATGACAATAGATCTGAAATCCTGTGTGGTGGAGACTCCCTTAATGGAATGACAATAGATCTGAAATCCTGTGTGGTTGAGACTCCCTTAATGGAATGACAATAGATCTGAAATCCTGTGTATTGGAGACTCCCTTAATGGAATGCCAATAGATCTGAAATCCTGTGTGGTGGAGACTCCCTTAATGGAATAACAATAGATCTGAAATCCTGTTTGGTTGAGACTCCCTTAATGGAATGACAATAGATCTGAAATCCTGTGTATTGGAGACTCCCTTAATGGAATGACAATAGATCTGAAATCCTGTGTATTGGAGACTCCCTTAATGGAATGACAATAGATCTGAAATCCTGTGTATTGGAGACTCCCTTAATGGAATGACAATAGATCTGAAATCCTGTGTGGTGGAGACACCCTTAATGGAATGACAATAGATCTGAAATCCTGTGTATTGGAGACTCCCTTAATGGAATGACAATAGATCTGAAATCCTGTGTATTGGAGACTCCCTTAATGGAATGACAATAGATCTGAAATCCTGTGTGGTTGAGACTCCCTTAATGGAATTACAATAGATCTGAAATCCTGTGTATTGGAGACTCCCTTAATGGAATGACAATAGATCTGAAATCCTGTGTATTGGAGACTCCCTTAATGGAATGACAATAGATCTGAAATCCTGTGTGGTTGAGACTCCCTTAATGGAATGACAATAGATCTGAAATCCTGTGTGGTTGAGACTCCCTTAATGGAATGACAATAGATCTGAAATCCTGTGTGGTGGAGACTCCCTTAATGGAATGACAATAGATCTGAAATCCTGTGTATTGGAGACTCCCTTAATGGAATGACAATAGATCTGAAATCCTGTGTATTGGAGACTCCCTTAATGGAATGACAATAGATCTGAAATCATGTCTGGTGGAGACTCCCTTAATGGAATAACAATAGATCTGAAATCCTGTGTGGTGGAGACTCCCTTAATGGAATGACAATAGATCTGAAATCCTGTGTGGTGGAGACTCCCTTAATGGAATGACAATAGATCTGAAATCCTGTGTGGTGGAGACTCCCTTAATGGAATGACAATAGATCTGAAATCCTGTGTGGTGGAGACTCCCTTAATGGAATGACAATAGATCTGAAATCCTGTGTGGTGGAGACTCCCTTAATGGAATGACAATAGATCTGAAATCCTGTGTGGTGGAGACTCCCTTAATGGAATGACAATAGATCTGAAATCCTGTGTATTGGAGACTCCCTTAATGGAATGACAATAGATCTGAAATCCTGTGTATTGGAGACTCCCTTAATGGAATGACAATAGATCTGAAATCATGTCTGGTGGAGACTCCCTTAATGGAATAACGATAGATCTGAAATACTGTCCGTGTCTTCACTCTTTCTCCTATTAGAGAGGTTTACTGAATCAGTTTAGAAAAGAGTGGTGCTGTATGGGTTGGATTAAGACAACCTCCTGCCCAATGTGTAGGGCTCACATCAGTCTTGTTTTCTCACCTGTTGAAATCCTCTGCCGCAAAACAAGGAAAATAGGTTATCGACATGCAAATAACATATATTTCTGTTGATATATATCATATATCTTCAGCCTCCAGTTCATTAGCTCAGATGTGTGATATCTAAAGCCTCTGTGGATTGTTTAAGTGATATTAATTCCTCAGAATCCCGTTTGATTGACCGACTGTCTGTACAGTCTTTATGTTGAGTATTGGATGTTGTGAATGGGCTGGAGTCAACAGGAAGATTAGCAGCAGCTCTAATTGTGGTGTGGTTTACAGGCCTAGTGGGCTGCATCGATCCAACCAGAGAGATAATAATAGAATGGAAGTCAAGTGATGCAGGGAAGGAAGAGGCTCTGAGGAGAGCAGGGGAGTGGTGGAGAGGAGAGAGGAGAGAGGAGAGAGAGGGAGTGGTGGAGAGGAGAGAGAGGAGAGAGAGGGAGTGGTGGAGAGGAGAGAGGAGAGAGGGAGTAGTGGAGAGGAGAGAGGAGAGAGGAGAGAGGAGAGAGGGAGTGGTGGAGAGGAGAGAGAGGAGAGAGGGAGTGGTGGAGAGGAGAGAGGAGAGAGGAGAGAGGGAGTGGTGGAGAGGAGAGAGATGAGAGAGAGGAGAGAGGGAGTGGGGAGTGGTGGGAGAGAGGAGAGAGGAGAGAGGGAGTGGTGGAGAGGAGAGAGAGGAGAGAGGAGAGAGGGAATGGTGGAGAGGAGAGAGAGGAGAGAGGAGAGAGGGAGTGGTGGAGAGGAGAGAGGAGAGAGGAAAGAGGAGAGAGGAGAGAGGGAATGGTGGAGATGAGAGAGGAGAGAGGAGAGAGGAGAGAGGGAATGGTTGAGAGGAGAGAGGAGAGAGGAGAGAGGAGAGAGGAGAGAGGGAGTGGTGGAGAGGATAGAGGGAGTGGTGGAGAGGAGAGATAGGGAGTGGTGGAGAGGAGAGAGGAGAGAGGAGAGAGAGGGAGTGGTGGAGGGGAGAGAGAGGAGAGAGGAGAGAGGAGAGAGAGGGAGTGGTGGAGAGGAGAGAGAGGAGAGAGGAGAGAGGAGAGAGGGAGTGGTGGAGAGGAGAGACAGGGAGTGGTGGAGAGGAGAGAGGAGAGAGGGAATGGTGGAGAGGAGAGAGAGGAGAGAGGAGAGAGGAGAGAGGGAGTGGTGGAATGGAGAGAGGAGAGAGGAGGGAGGGAGTGGTGGAGAGGAGAGAGGAGAGAGGGAATGGTGGAGAGGAGAGAGGAGAGAGGAGAGAGGAGAGAGGAGAGAGGAGAGAGGAGAGAGGAGAGAGGAGAGAGGAGAGAGGAGAGAGGAGAGAGGAGAGAGGGAATGTGGAGAGGAGAGAGGAGAGAGGAGAGAGGGAATGGTGGAGAGGAGAGAGGAGAGAGGAGAGAGGAGAGAGGAGAGAGAGGAGAGAGGAGAGAGGGAGTGGTGGAGAGGAGAGAGGGAGTGGTGGAGAGGAGAGAGAGGAGAGAGGGGATGGTGGAGAGGAGAGAGAGGAGAGAGGAGAGAGGGAGTGGTGGAGAGGAGAGAGGAGAGAGGAGAGAGGAGAGAGGGAATGGTGGAGAGGAGAGAGGGAGAGGAGGAGAGGAGAGAGGGAATGGTGGAGAGGAGAGAGGAGAGAGGAGAGAGGAGAGAGGAGAGAGGAGAGAGGGAATGGTGGAGAGGAGAGAGGGAGTGGTGGAGAGGAGAGAGAGGGAATGGTGGAGAGGAGAGAGAGGGAGTGGTGGAGAGGAGAGAGGGAGAGTGGTGGAGAGGAGAGAGGGAGTGGTGGAGAGGAGAGAGAGGGAGTGGAGGAGAGGAGAGAGGGAGTGGTGGAGAGGAGAGAGGGAGTGGTGGAAAGAGAGAGAGGAGAGAGGAGAGAGGGAATGGTGGAGAGGAGAGAGAGGGAGTGGTGGAGAGGAGAGAGAGGGAGTGGTGGAGAGGAGAGAGAGGGAGTGGTGGAGAGGAGAGAGGGGGAGTGGTGGAGAGGAGAGAGGGAGTGGTGGAGAGGAGAGAGAGGGAGTGGAGGAGAGGAGAGAGGGAGTGGTGGAGATGAGAGAGGGAGTGGTGGAAAGGAGAGAGAGGAGAGAGGGGAGAGGGAGTGGTGGAAAGGAGAGAGGGAGTGGTGGAGAGGAGAGAGAGGAGAGAGGGAGTGGTGGATAGGAGAGAGAGTGAATGTTGGAGAGGAGAGAGAGGGAGTGGTGGAGAGGGGAGAGGGGGAGTGGTGGAGAGGAGAGAGGGAGTGGTGGAGAGGAGAGAGAGGGAGTGGAGGAGAGGAGAGAGGGAGTGGTGGAGAGGAGAGAGGGAGTGGTGGAAAGAAGAGAGAGAGGAGAGAGGGAATGGTGGAGAGAGGGAGAGGGAGTGGTGGAGAGGAGAGAGGGAATGGTGGAGAGGAGAGAGAGGGAGTGGTGGAGAGGAGAGAGGGGGAGTGGTGGAGAGGAGAGAGGGAGTGGTGGAGAGGAGAGAGAGGGAGTGGAGGAGAGGAGAGAGGGAGTGGTGGAGATGAGAGAGGGAGTGGTGGAAAGGAGAGAGAGGAGAGAGGAGAGAGGGAATGGTGGAGAGGAGAGAGGAGAGAGGAGAGAGGAGAGAGGAGAGAGGGAGTGGTGGAGAGGAGAGAGGAGAGAGGAGAGAGGAGAGAGGGAATGGTGGAGAGGAGAGAGGAGAGAGGAGAGAGGAGAGAGGAGAGAGGGAATGGTGGAGAGGAGAGAGGAGAGAGGAGAGAGGAGAGAGGGAATGGTGGAGAGGAGAGAGGAGAGAGGAGAGAGAGGAGAGAGGAGAGAGGGAGTGGTGGAAAGGAGAGAGGGAGTGGTGGAGAGGAGAGAGAGGGAGTGGTGGATAGGAGAGAGAGGAGAGAGGGAGTGGTGGAGAGGAGAGAGAGGGAATGGTGGAGAGGAGAGAGAGGGAGTGGTGGAGAGGAGAGAAAGGGAGTGGTGGAGAGGAGAGAGAGGGAGTGGTGGAGAGGAGAGAGGGAGTGGTGGAGAGGAGAGAGGGAGTGGTGGAGAGGAGAGAGAGGGAGTGGAGGAGAGGAGAGAGGGAGTGGTGGAGAGGAGAGAGGGAGTGGTGGAAAGGAGAGAGAGGGAGTGGTGGAGAGGAGAGAGGGAGTGGTGGAGAGGAGAGAGAGGGAGTGGAGGGGAGAGAGGGAGTGGTGGAGAGGAGAGAGAGTGAGTGGTGGAGAGGAGAGAGAGAGTGGTGGAGAGGAGAGAGGGAGTGGTGGAGAGGAGAGCAAGGGAATGGTGGAGAGGAGAGAGAGAGAGAGAGAAGCCTCCTGGTTACTGAAGGAATGATGTATTGATTGTCTCTGACAGTAGGGTGCAGACCAATCGATGGTTATATGTGAGAGGAGGCTGTAAAGAGATTCTCCCAGGTCACACGGGTCGCTCAGACAACTGGCACTGCTGCTGCTGATGGGAGAGAAATGAACTCATCACCTGGATGAGGGAATGAATGAATTAGAGGATGAGTGGAAAGAATGCCTTGATGGAGGGATAGATGTAGAGGGAGAGATAGGGTGAAGTAGGGTAAAGCAAGAGGCACTGGAGGGATTACATGCCTATTAGACCAAGCAGGTTCATTTCTACATGGATATGTGATGGAGCTTGGAGGAATTAGCTGACTCAGGCTACTCTACTCCAGACCAGACAGACAGTGCCATGGGAAATCAAATCCTCATGCTAATCGGATTAGCTGGTATAGTTTACCCAGTACAGTAGATGCACATAGAGACAGACAGAGAACCCTTCATCGAGTGTTGGACTCAGACAGTTTAAGAGAGAGAGAGAGGAGAAATAGAAAGACAGAGAAAGAGAGGAGAAAGATACATTTTATTTTTATTTCACCTTTATTTAACCAGGTAGGCTAGTTGAGAACAAGTTCTCATTTGCAACTGCGACCTGGCCAAGATAAAGCATAGCAGTGTGAACAGACAACACAGAGTTACACATGGGAGTAAACAATTAACAAGTCAATAACACAGTAGAAAAAAAGGGGAGTCTATATACAATGTGTGCAAAAGGCATGAGGAGGTAGGCGAATAATTACAATATTGCAGATTAACACTGGAGTGATAAATGATCAGATGATGATGTACAGGTAGAGATATTGGTGTGCAAAAGAGCAGAAAAGTAAATAAATACAACTGTGGGGATGAGGTAGGTGAAATGGGTGGGCTATAGAAAGACATAGAAAGAGAGGAGAAATAGAAAGACAGAGAAAGAGAGGAGAAAAAGAAAGACAGAGAAAGAGAGGAGAAATAGAAAGACAGAGAAAGAGAGGAGAAAAATTAAGACAGAGAAAGAGAGGAGAAATAGAAAGACAGAGAAAGAGAGGAGAAAAATTAAGACAGAGAAAGAGAGGAGAAATAGAAAGACAGAAAGAGAAGAGAAATAGAAAGACAGAGAAAGAGAGGAGAAATAGAAAGACATAGAAAGAGAGGAGAAAGAGAAAGACAGAGAAAGAGAGGAGAAAAAGAAAGACAGAGAAAGAGAGGAGAAATAGAAAGACATAGAAAGAGAGGAGAAAGAGAAAGACAGAGAAAGAGAGGAGAAATAGAAAGACAGAGAAAGAGAGGAGAAATAGAAAGACAGAGAAAGAGAGGAGAAATAGAAAGACAGAGAAAGAGAGGAGAAAAAGAAAGACAGAGAAAGAGAGGAGAAATAGAAAGACAGAGAAAGAGAGGAGAAAAAGAAAGACAGAGAAAGAGAGGAGAAAAAGAAAGACAGAGAAAGAGAGGAGAAAAAGAAAGACAGAGAAAGAGAGGAGAAATAGAAAGACAGAAAGAGAGGAGAAATAGAAAGACAGAGAAAGAGAGGAGAAAAAGAAAGACAGAGAAAGAGAGGAGAAATAGAAAGACAGAGAAAGAGAGGAGAAAAAGAAAGACAGAGAAAGAGAGGAGAAAAAGAAAGACAGAGAAAGAGAGGAGAAAAAGAAAGACAGAGAAAGAGAGGAGAAAAAGAAAGACAGAGAAAGAGAGGAGAAAAAGAAAGACAGAGAAAGAGAGGAGAAATAGAAAGACAGAGAAAGAGAGGAGAAATAGAAAGACAGAGAAAGAGAGGAGAAAAAGAAAGACAGAGAAAGAGAGGAGAAAAAGAAAGACAGAGAAAGAGAGGAGAAAAAGAAAGACAGAGAAAGAGAGGAGAAATAGAAAGACAGAAAGAGAGGAGAAATAGAAAGACAGAGAAAGAGAGGAGAAAAATTAAGACAGAGAAAGAGAGGAGAAATAGAAAGACAGAAAGAGAAGAGAAATAGAAAGACAGAGAAAGAGAGGAGAAATAGAAAGACAGAGAAAGAGAGGAGAAATAGAAAGACATAGAAAGAGAGGAGAAATAGAAAGACAGAGAAAGAGAGGAGAAATAGAAAGACAGAGAAAGAGAGGAGAAATAGAAAGACATAGAAAGAGAGGAGAAATAGAAAGACAGAGAAAGAGAGGAGAAAAAGAAAGACAGAGAAAGAGAGGAGAAATAGAAAGACATAGAAAGAGAGGAGAAAGAGAAAGACAGAGAAAGAGAGGAGAAAAAGAAAGACAGAGAAAGAGAGGAGAAATAGAAAGACATAGAAAGAGAGGAGAAATAGAAAGACAGAGAAAGAGAGGAGAAAAAGAAAGACAGAGAAAGAGAGGAGAAATAGAAAGACATAGAAAGAGAGGAGAAATAGAAAGACAGAGAAAGAGAGGAGAAAAAGAAAGACAGAGAAAGAGAGGAGAAATAGAAAGACAGAGAAAGAGAGGAGAAAAAGAAAGACAGAGAAAGAGAGGAGAAAAAGAAAGACAGAGAAAGAGAGGAGAAAAAGAAAGACAGAGAAAGAGAGGAGAAATAGAAAGACAGAAAGAGAGGAGAAATAGAAAGACAGAGAAAGAGAGGAGAAAGAGAAAGACAGAGAAAGAGAGGAGAAAAAGAAAGACAGAGAAAGAGAGGAGAAAAAGAAAGACAGAGAAAGAGAGGAGAAAAAGAAAGACAGAGAAAGAGAGGAGAAAAAGAAAGACAGAGAAAGAGAGAGAAAAAGAAAGACAGAGAAAGAGAGGAGAAAAAGAAAGACAGAGAAAGAGAGGAGAAATAGAAAGACAGAGAAAGAGAGGAGAAATAGAAAGACAGAGAAAGAGAGGAGAAAAAGAAAGACAGAGAAAGAGAGGAGAAAAAGAAAGACAGAGAAAGAGAGGAGAAAAAGAAAGACAGAGAAAGAGAGGAGAAATAGAAAGACAGAAAGAGAGGAGAAATAGAAAGACAGAGAAAGAGAGGAGAAAAATTAAGACAGAGAAAGAGAGGAGAAATAGAAAGACAGAAAGAGAAGAGAAATAGAAAGACAGAGAAAGAGAGGAGAAATAGAAAGACAGAGAAAGAGAGGAGAAATAGAAAGACAGAGAAAGAGAGGAGAAAGAGAAAGACAGAGAAAGAGAGGAGAAATAGAAAGACAGAGAAAGAGAGGAGAAATAGAAAGACAGAGAAAGAGAGGAGAAATAGAAAGACAGAGAAAGAGAGGAGAAATAGAAAGACAGAGAAAGAGAGGAGAAAGAGAAAGACAGAGAAAGAGAGGAGAAATAGAAAGACAGAGAAAGAGAGGAGAAATAGAAAGACAGAGAAAGAGAGGAGAAATAGAAAGACAGAGAAAGAGAGGAGAAAGAGAAAGACAGAGAAAGAGAGGAGAAATAGAAAGACAGAGAAAGAGAGGAGAAATAGAAAGACAGAGAAAGAGAGGAGAAATAGAAAGACAGAGAAAGAGAGGAGAAAGAGAAAGACAGAGAAAGAGAGGAGAAATAGAAAGACAGAGAAAGAGAGGAGAAAGAGAAAGACAGAGAAAGAGAGGAGAAATAGAAAGAGAGAGAAAGAGAGGAGAAGTAGAAAGACAGAGAAAGAGAGGAGAAAGAGAAAGACAGAGAAAGAGAGGAGAAATAGAAAGACAGAGAAAGAGAGGAGAAATAGAAAGACAGAGAAAGAGAGGAGAAAGAGAAAGACAGAGAAAGAGAGGAGAAATAGAAAGACAGAGAAAGAGAGGAGAAAGAGAAAGACAGAGAAAGAGAGGAGAAATAGAAAGAGAGAGAAAGAGAGGAGAAGTAGAAAGACAGAGAAAGAGAGGAGAAAGAGAAAGACAGAGAAAGAGAGGAGAAATAGAAAGAGAGAGAAAGAGAGGAGAAGTAGAAAGACAGAGAAAGAGAGGAGAAAGAGAAAGACAGAGAAAGAGAGAGGAGTTAAATGGAGGATAATTAGAGCAGTGTAAAATAAGAAAAGAATAGTTTTGATGGAGAGAAAGAGAGAGGTGTAGTAATATAACAGTTCATACATCAGGGGAGGGAGGACTGTGTGCCTGTAGGACTGCTTAGGTTGTAGGTACAGAGACAGAAGGGAGGTATGGTCTGTTGGTCTCTGCTGCCCCAGTATGTCTCTCCTCTAGACCTCTCCAGCCCCAGTATGTCTCTCCTCTAGACCTCTCCAGCCCCAGTATGTCTCTCCTCTAGACCTCTCCAGCCCCAGCATGTCTCTCCTCTAGACCTCTCCAGCCCCAGTATGTCTCTCCACTAGACCTCTCCAGCCCCAGCATGCCTCTCCTCTAGACCTCTCCAGCCCCAGTATGTCTCTCCTCTAGACCTCTCCAGCCCCAGTATGTCTCTCCTCTAGACCTCTCCAGCCCCAGTATGTCTCTCCTCTGCCCTGTAGACCTCTCCAGCCCCAGTATGTCTCTCCTCTGCCCTGTAGACCTCTCCAGCACCAGTATTTATCTCTACTGTTCCCTGTGTACACAGGTTCTTGCCTGGCCATCACTAATTGATTGGCTGTCTGTTCATTTAAGCCAGACGTGAGTGGTACCTATTAATGGAGGTGAACGGTGTTGGTCTGACAGTGAAGTGATGACTCAAGAGGCAGGGGCTGAGTGGAATACAACAGTACTACATACAGTATGATAAAGGGCCATTGTGTTTTAGCATTTTCCCTGTGAGGTCATTTCATGGAGGGAGCGGTAGAGAGAGTTGTTAAACAGTTAACAGTTTTGAACATTGAATTATTACATTGTTTATTTTGTATAGATTTTTCTGATAAAGACATCAGAAGATAGTAGGTCCCTTGTGGTATAGAGGACATGGGGGAGTGTGGTTTGTATCTCTGGTCTGCTATCACCCTCGGATCCATGGGTCTCTCTTCAGTCCACACCACACAGTAGCAGTCCATTTGCATGTTCCCCCTGCAATTGGTGGAATTAATAGCAGACACGTTTACAAAGTGTTATCATCCATGAACTGATTATGCTAATTGCCACATGGATTCTAAAAGGCAGCTTTTAAGCGGGGGGGGTTCTACATCATTTTGATCGACTTCAATCACACACACATGTGCAAGTGTTTAACCCACACGCTCCACACCTGTACAGGGCGGTGTTGATGTAAAACACACAATACTTCCCTGGGTGATGTGGGCTCTGATGGTGGTTCCTGGGGTGAATTTCCAAACTGACCAGTGATACTCCACCTCTATCTCCCTCTATCCCCCCTTTAACCAGTGATACTCCACCTCTACCTCCCTCTATTCCCCCCTTTAACCAGTGATACTCCACCTCTACCTCCCTCTATCCCCCTCTAACCAGTGATACTCCACCTCTACCTCCCTCTATTCCCCCTCTAACCAGTGATACTCCACCTCTACCTCACTCTATTCCCCCCTTTAACTAGTGATACTCCACCTCTACCTCCCTCTACCCTCCCTCTAACCAGTGATACTCCACCTCTACCTCCCTCTATTCCCCCCTCTAACCAGTGATACTCCACCTCTACCTCCCTCTATTCCCCCCTCTAACCAGTGATACTCCACCTCTACCTCCCTCTATCCCCCCTTTAACCAGTGATACTCCACCTCTACCTCCCTCTATTCCCCCCTTTAACCAGTGATACTCCACCTCTACCTCCCTCTATCCCCCCTCTAACCAGTGATACTCCACCTCTACCTCCCTCTATTCCCCCCTCTAACCAGTGATACTCCACCTCTACCTCCCTCTATCCCCCCTCTAACCAGTGATACTCCACCTCTAACTCCCTCTATTCCCCCCTCTAACCAGTGATACTCCACCTCTACCTCCCTCTATCCCCCCTCTAACCAGTGATACTCCACCTCTACCTCCCTCTATCCCCCCTCTAACCAGTGATACTCCACCTCTACCTCCCTCTATTCCCCCCTCTAACCAGTGATACTCCACCTCTACCTCCCTCTATCCCCCTCTAACCAGTGATACTCCACCTCTACCTCCCTCTATTCCCCCCTCTAACCAGTGATACTCCACCTCTATCTCCCTCTATCCCCCTCTAACCAGTGATACTCCACCTCTACCTCCCTCTATTCCCCCTCTAACCAGTGATACTCCACCTCTATCTCTCTCTATCCCCCTCTAACCAGTGATACTCCACCTCTACCTCCCTCTATCCCCCTCTAACCAGTGATACTCCACCTCTACCTCCCTCTATTCCCCCCTCTAACTAGTGAGACTCCACCTCCATCTCCCTCTATCCCCCCTTTAACCAGTGATACTCCACCTCTACCTCCCTCTATTCCCCCCTCTAACCAGTGATACTCCACCTCTATCTCCCTCTATCCCCCTCTAACCAGTGATACTCCACCTCTACCTCCCTCTATTCCCCCCTCTAACCAGTGATACTCCACCTCTATCTCTCTCTATCCCCCTCTAACCAGTGATACTCCACCTCTACCTCCCTCTATCCCCCTCTAACCAGTGATACTCCACCTCTACCTCCCTCTATTCCCCCCTCTAACTAGTGAGACTCCACCTCCATCTCCCTCTATCCCCCTCTAACCAGTGATACTCCACCATACTCCACCTCTACCTCCCTCTTTTCCCCCTCTAACCAGTGATACTCCACCTCTACCTCCCTCTATTCCCCCTCTAACCAGTGATACTCCACCTCTACCTCCCTCTATTCCCCCTCTAACCAGTGATACTCCACCTCTACCTCCCTCTATTCCCCCTCTAACCAGTGATACTCCACCTCTATCTCCCTCTATCCCCCTCTAACCAGTGATACTCCACCTCTACCTCCCTCTACCCCCCCTCTAACCAGTGATACTCCACCTCTACCTCCCTCTATCCCCCCTCTAACCAGTGATACTCCACCTCTACCTCCCTCTATCCCCCCTCTAACCAGTGATACTCCACCTCTGCCTCCCTCTATTCCCCCTCTAACCAGTGATACTCCACCTCTATCTCCCTCTATCCCCCTCTAACCAGTGATACTCCACCTCTACCTCCCTCTATTCCCCCCTCTAACCAGTGATACTCCACCTCTAACTCCCTCTATCCCCCTCTAACCAGTGATACTCCACCTCTACCTCCCTCTATCCCCCTCTAACTAGTGATACTCCACCTCCATCTCCCTCTATCCCCCTCTAACCAGTGATACTCCACCATACTCCACCTCTACCTCCCTCTACCCCCCCTCTAACCAGTGATACTCCACCTCTACCTCCCTCTATCCCCCCTCTAACCAGTGATACTCCACCTCTACCTCCCTCTATCCCCCCTCTAACCAGCGATACTCCACCTATATCTCAAATCAAATCAAATCAAATGCTATTTGTCACATACACATGGTTAGCAGATGTTAATGTGAGTGTAGCGGAATTCTTGTGTTTCTAGTTCTGACAATGCAGTAATAACCAACGAGTAATCTAACCTAACAATTTCACAACAACTACCTTATACACACAAGTGTAAAAGGATGAAGAATATGTACATAAAAATATATGAATGAGTGATGGTACAGAACGGCATAGGCAAGATGCAGTAGATGGTATAGAGTACATGATATACACATGAGATGAGTAATGTAGGGTATGTAAACATATACAAGTGGCATTGTTTAAAGTTGCGAGTGATACATGTATTACATAAAGATGGCAAGATGCAGTAGATGGTATAGAGTACAGTATATACATATGAGATGAGTAATGTAAGGTATGCAGGGTAGCCTAGTGGTTAGAGCGTTGGACTAGTAACTGGAATGTTGCAAGTTCAAATCCTGACCTGACAAGGTACAAATCTGTCATTCTGCCCCTGAACAAGGCAGTTAACCCACTGTTCCTAGGCAGCCATTGAAAATAAGAATTTGTTCTTAAACTGACTTGCCTAGTTAAATAAAGGTAAAACAATATTAAGTGACATTGTTTAAAGTGGCTAGTGATACATTTTTCCAATATTAAGGTGGCTGGAGTTGAGTCAGTATGTTGGCAGCAGCAACTCAATGTTATTGCTGGCTGTTGGTCTTGAGATAGAAGCTGTTTTTCAGTCTCTCGGTCCCTGCTTTATTTTCCTGACACCACACTCCGAGGGCCCTCACCTCCTCCCTGTAGGCCGTCTCGTCATTGTTGGTAATCAAGCCTACCACTGTAGTGTCGTCTGAAAACTTGATGATTGAGTTGGAGGCGTGCATGACCACGCAGTCGTGGGTGAACAGGGAGTACAGGAGAGGGCTCAGAACGCACCCTTGTGGGGCCCCAGTGTTGAGGATCAGCGGGGTGGAGATGTTGTTACCTACTCTCACCACCTGGGGGCGGCCCGTCAGGAAGTCCAGTACCCAGTTGCACAGGGTGGGGTCGAGACCCAGGGTCTCGAGCTTGATGACGAGTTTGGAAGGTACTATGGTGTTAAATGCTGAGCTGTAGTCGATGAACAGCATTCTCACATAGGTATTCCTCTTGTCCAGATGGGTTAGGGCAGTGTGCAGTGTGGTTGTGATTGCATCGTCTGTGGACCTATTCGGGCGGTAAGCAAATTGGAGTGGGTCTAGGGTGTCAAGTAGGGTGGAGGTGACATGGTCCTTGACTAGTCTCTCAAAGCACTTCTTGATGACGGAAGTGAGTGCTACGGGGCGGTAGTCGTTTAGCTCAGTTACCTTAGCTTTCTTGGGAACAGGAACAATGGTGGCCCTCTTGAAGCATGTGGGAACAGCTGGGATAAGGATTGATTGAATATGTCCGTAAACACACCAGCCAGCTTGTCTGCGCATGCTCTGAGGACGTGGCTGGGGATGCCATCTGGGCCTGCAGCCTTGCGAGGGTTAACACGTTTAAATGTTTTACTCACGTCGGCTACGGTGAAGGAGAGTCCACAGGTTTTGGTAGCGGGCCGTGTCAGTGGTACTGTATTGTCCTCAAAGCGGGCAAAAAAAGTTATTTAGTCTTCCTGGGAGCAAGACATCCTGGTCTGCGACGCGGCTGGTTTTCTGTTTGTAATCCGTGATTGACTGTAGACCCTGCCACATACTTCTTGTGTCTGAGCCATTGAATTGCGACTCTACTTTGTCTCTATACTGACGCTTAGCTTGTTTGATTGCGTTGCGGAGGGAATAGCTACACTGTTTGTATTCGGTTATGTTTCCGGTCAACTTGCCCTGGTTAGAAGCAGTGGTTCGCGCTTTCAGTTTCGCGCGAATGCTGCCATCAATTCACGGTTTCTGGTTTGGGAATGTTGTAATAGTTGCTGTGGGAACGACATCGCCGATGCACTTGCTAATAAACTCGCTCACCGAATCAGCGTATTCATCAATGTTGTTGTTTGACGCAATGCGAACATATCCCAATCCACGTGATCGAAGCAATCTTGAAGCATGTAATCAGATTGGTCGGACCAGCGTTGAACAGACCTGAGCGCGGGAGCTTCCTGTTTTAGATTCTGTCTATAGGCAGGGAACAACAAAATGGAGTCGTGGTCAGCTTTTCCGAAAGGAGGGTGGTGGAGGGCCTTATATGTGTCTCCCTCTATCCCCCCTCTAACCAGTGATAATCCACCTCTACCTCCTTCTATCCCCCTCTAACCAGCGATATTTCACCTCTATCTCTTTCTATCCCCCCTCTAACCAGTGATACTCCACCTTTATCTCCATTTATCCCACCTCTAACCAGTGATAATCCATCTCTATCTCCCTCTAACCAGTGACACTCCACCTCCATCCCCCCTCTAACCAGTGACACTCCACCTCCATCCCCCCTCTAACCAGTGATACTCCACCTATATCTCCCTCCCTCCCCCTCTCATCGGGGATGCTCCCACATCTTCCTCCCTCTATCCCCCCACTAACCATGGATACTCCACCTCTATTCCCCCCTCTAACCAGTGATACTCCACCTCTACCTCCCTCTATCCCCCCCTCTAACCATTGATACCCCACCTCTAATTTCACATTGTTAGGGTTAGGGTTAACTTCAGGCATTAACCCTGAATAGTTAAGTTTTATGGTTGGAATCGGAGGCAGATGCTCAAGCCCATCTGCCTTCCCCGTCCATAACACCGAAGCAAAGTGAAAACGAACTTGAACGTAACAGTGCTCACTGTTGCCCCCTTGTGGTTGGTTTTCACATCATCTCCCAACGTCCTCAGACATGGATGGACGTTGAATACTGACTTGTATAACAGGTGACCAAGCTGCTATCTCCCCCTTCCAACCAGGGATGATTCCATCTCTATCGCCCTCTCCCCCCCATGTTATCTCCCTCCCTCCCTCCCTCCCTCCCTCCCTCCCTCCCTCCCTCCCTCCCTCCCTCCCTCCCTCCCTCCCTCCCTCCCTCCCTCCCTCCCCTCTCTCTCTCTCTCTCTCTCTCTCTCTCTCTCTCTCTCTCTCTCTCTCCCTCCCTCCCTCCCTCCCTCTCTCCTTCATGTATATTCAGCATCGGTCTGGGGGGTCTGGCCTGCCCAGCTGTGTGTTTCGGGGTCAGTACCTCCTAAAGGCTGAAGAGCAGCAGAAAGGCCCTGTTCTGCCAGTGTTTTCCACAAACCCAGAGCCAGTAATGATACCCTACTTTTAACCTTGACTAGATGAACTCCATTGCTTTATTAATGTAATGGAAGGCACCTATCAAAGTAGAGGTGGACTTTCTATAATGATTCTGAGGGTCGTTATATTCTTTGTGTGTACGCGGCAGAAGAAAGGTGTCCGGCCAGAGGACCCCATGCAGAGAGGGACACACGCAGGCCCTATATAAAACAGACATGCATCGCTGGAGACAATCTTCTTGAAGATGGGTGTCTGGTGGCTTGTTATGCCTCTTCTCTCGTCACATATGGAGAGGATGGAAAGCAGATCTTCACCTCTATTTCATGGATGTAGTTATGCAAAGCTTCAGGCTGATTCTGAAAAGCAGACAGATCAAACAGATCACACAGATGCATCTTCCCTATTGCTCGTTGACTACATTTTTCTACAAATCCTGACTCCTGGTATGGACTTTTCCCTCTCTGGAGTCAATATTGTTTGACAGAGAAGTCGCTGAAATTAGATTCAATATTCAATAATGCAACTGCAAATGTATTTGATTGGTTAGTCTATACTCATCAAATAATTGTCTAAATCAGTCACTCTCCCGCTCTCCCGCCCGCCCGCCTTCTCTCTCTCTCTCTCTCTCTCTCTCTCTCTCTCTCTCTCTCTCTCTCTCTCTCTCTCTCTCTCTCTCTCTCTCTCTCTCTCCCTCCCTCCCTCTATCTCTCTCTCTCTCTCTCTCTCTCTCTCTCTCTCTCTCTCTCTCTCTCTCTCTCTCTCTCTCCTCTCTCTCTCTCTCTCCCTCTATCTCTCTCTCTCACTCTCTCTCTCTCTCTCTCTCTCTCTCTCTCCCTCTCTCTCTCTCTCTCTCTCTCTCTCTCTCTCTCTCTCTCTCTCTCTCTCTCTCTCTCTCTCTCTCTCCCTCTATCTCTCTCTCTCTTTTCCCTTCCATCTCTCTATGTTTATTTTTGTTTATGGCACCAATCTATATGGTGTTATTTCCCTATTCTGGGTTTATACAGTATGAAGCAGACAGCCTCAGAATGGTGACAGTGATCTGTTCAAACAGCCCAGTCTCAGAACCCTGTGGCGGTGGAGCAGAGCACCGTGCTCTGCAGAAGGAACGCTGTGGCGGTGGAGCAGAGCACCGTGCTCTGCAGAAGTAACGCTGTGTCAGTGGAGCAGAGCACCGTGCTCTGCAGAAGGAACCCTGTGGCGGTGGAGCAGAGCACCGTGCTCTGCAGAAGGAACCCTGTGGCGGTGGAGCAGAGCACCGTGCTCTGCAGAAGTAACGCTGTGTCAGTGGAGCAGAGCACCGTGCTCTGCAGAAGGAACCCTGTGGCGGTGGAGCAGAGCACCGTGCTCTGCAGAAGGAACACTGTGGCGGTGAAGAAGAGCACCGTGCTCTGCAGAAGGAACGCTGTGGCGGTGGAGCAGAGCACCGTGCTCTGCAGAAGGAACGCAGGAGCGATTGCCACCACTTTGTTCCTCTCTTTCATGTGGCTGGGAGAGATGGAGGTGTTTGAAAACAGGGATAAGGATGGTATCTTCGTCATGTTGACAACATCAGTCCCAGCTCCCAGGTGCATATCTTTGATGAGGAGGGATACGGCTGAGAAAGAAACAGCAATAATCTCAGTTCAATAATGTCCTGTTCATAGCAATAATCTCAGTTCAATAATGTCCTGTTCAGAGCAATAATCTCAGTTCAATAATGTCCTGTTCAGAGCAATAATCTCAGTTCAATAATGTCCTGTTCAGAGCAATAATCTCAGTTCAATAATGTGCTGTTCAGAGCAATAATCTCAGTTCAATAATGTCCTGTTTGGAGCAATAATCTCAGTTCAATAATGTGCTGTTCAGAGCAATAATCTCAGTTCAATAATGTGCTGTTCAGAGCAATAATCTCAGTTCAATAATGTCCTGTTTGGAGCAATAATCTCAGTTCAATAATGTGCTGTTTGGAGCAATAATCTCAGTTCAATAATGTGCTGTTTGGAGCAATAATCTCAGTTCAATAATGTGCTGTTCAGAGCAATAATCTCAGTTCAATAATGTGCTGTTCAGAGCAATAATCTCAGTTCAATAATGTCCTGTTCAGAGCAATAATCTCAGTTCAATAATGTCCTGTTTGGAGCAATAATCTCAGTTCAATAATGTGCTGTTTGGAGCAATAATCTCTGTTCAATAATGTCCTGTTTGGAGCAATAATCTCAGTTCGATAATGTCCTGTTTGGAGCAATAATCTCAGTTCAATAACATGCTGTTTGTGTGATTATTTTATTTTTTAAATGCATGTCTACACAGCCCAACATACTACCCAACATACTATACATACTAAATCATTCCACCATATATATGATTTGGACGATATGGTAAATATAAGGATGTGCATCTGTTTGTAGATGTATTGTGATGGATTGGGCTTTGGTTGCTGAGTAATTTCACGCTCATCTGTTTATATTTAGCCCCCTGTGGTGAATATGTTAACACTGAGTGACTGTGGGAGCTGGACTGTTCCACTATCCCCCCCAGGTGTCCCCCTGCACCTCACTTTGCTCCCCAGCAGGGGGCATGCTGACAGACAGTCTCTAGGGCTGAAGCACTGAAGTAGTAGGGGTTATCTATCTATCTATCTATCTATCTATCTATCTATCTATCTATCTATCTATCTATCTATCTATCTATCTATCTATCTATCTATCTGTTCATCTCACTGAGCTAGTTAGTAAACTGATCAAATCTAATTGGGTTTTACAGCATCCTCAGTGCCACCATAAACATTCATTACCCATGGGATTCATGGTCTGGTTCACTCTGTGCGGCTCACTCACACACACTAGTTTCACATCACGGTGTGTGTGTTCCCCCTCTCTCTACCATTCCCACTGATCTTTGTGAGACCCCAGTGTTGGCTCTGTGATTGTGGCTGGGGAAAAGAACAGTTCAGGGGTGTGTCTTTGAGGCTGTGGTGGTGCTAAATGTCCCTGTTTTACAGAGGTCCCCTCCCTTTAATGACTCCAGGGTTTGAAATGTCATGAAATCACTCTGACCCTCCCCTGACCTGAAAGTAATCAGACAATGAGAATCTGTTTCTGCCGTTTAGTTCCTTTGATTATAGGGATAGTTGGGATTGTATTTGAGTGCAAGATGCTGGGATTCTACCAGATCCACACTCATATGTATTGCATCGAAGCATAGTATGAATAAAAGTTAATTGCAAGCATTTTTGTTTAATTCCAATAAGGTTCATATGACATGTGGCATATAATATGACATTAGATAAACCTGAATGTCATCAGCAGGCCCTCTCTCATCCGCTATCATCAGCAGGCCCTCTGTCATCCGCTGTCATCAGCAGGCCCTCTCTCATCCGCTATCATCAGCAGGCCCTCTCTCACCTGCTGTCATCAGCAGGCCCTCTCTCATCTGCTGTCATCAGCAGGCCCTCTCTCATCCGCTATCATCAGCAGGCCCTCTCTCATCTGCTGTCATCAGCAGGCCCTCTCTCATCTGCTGTCATCAGCAGGCCCTCTCTCATCTGATGTCATCAGCAGGCCCTCTCTCATCTGCTGTCATCAGCAGGCCCTCTGTCATCCGCTATCATCAGCAGGCCCTCTCTCATCTGCTGTCATCAGCAGGCCCTCTCTCATCCGCTATCATCAGCAGGCCCTCTCTCATCTGCTGTCATCAGCAGGCCCTCTGTCATCCGCTGTCATCTCTCTCATCTGCTGTCATCAGCAGGCCCTCTGTCATCCGCTGTAATCAGCAGGCCCTCTCTCATCTGCTGTCATCAGCAGGCCCTCTGTCATCCACTGTCATCAGCAGGCCCTCTCTCATCTGCTGTCATCAGCAGGCCCTCTCTCATCTGCTGTCATCAGCAGGCCCTCTCTCATCTGCTGTCATCAGCAGGCCCTCTCTCATCTGCTGTCATCAGCAGGCCCTCTGTCATCCGCTGTCATCAGCAGGCCCTCTCTCATCTGCTGTCATCAGCAGGCCCTCTCTCATCTGCTGTCATCAGCAGGCCCTCTCTCATCTGCTGTCATCAGCAGGCCCTCTCTCATCCGCTATCATCAGCAGGCCCTCTCTCATCTGCTGTCATCAGCAGGCCCTCTCTCATCCACTGTGATCAGCAGGCCCTCTCTCATCTGCTGTCATCAGCAGGCCCTCTCTCATCTGCTGTCATCAGCAGGCCCTCTCTCATCTGCTGTCATCAGCAGGCCCTCTCTCATCTGCTGTCATCAGCAGGCCCTCTCTCATCCACTGTGATCAGCAGGCCCTCTCTCATCTGCTGTCATCAGCAGGCCCTCTCTCATCTGCTGTCATCAGCAGGCCCTCTCTCATCCACTGTGTCAGGCCCTCTCTCATCTGCTGTCATCAGCAGGCCCTCTCTCATCTGCTGTCATCAGCAGGCCCTCTCATCATCTGCTGTCATCAGCAGGCCCTCTGTCATCCGCTGTCATCAGCAGGCCCTCTGTCATCCGCTGTCATCAGCAGGCCCTCTGTCATCCGCTGTCATCAGCAGGCCCTCTCTCATCTGCTGTCATCAGCAGGCCCTCTCTCATCCACTGTCATCAGCAGGCCCTCTGTCATCCGCTGTCATCAGCAGGCCCTCAGTCATCCACTGTCATCAGCAGGCCCTCTCTCATCCGCTATCATCAGCAGGCCCTCTCTCACCTGCTGTCATCAGCAAGGCCCTCTCTCATCTGCTGTCATCAGCAGGCCCTCTCTCATCCGCTATCATCAGCAGGCCCTCTCTCATCTGCTGTCATCAGCAGGCCCTCTCTCATCTGATGTCATCAGCAGGCCCTCTCTCATCTGCTGTCATCAGCAGGCCCTCTCTCATCCGCTATCATCAGCAGGCCCTCTCTCATCTGCTGTCATCAGCAGGCCCTCTGTCATCCGCTGTCATCAGCAGGCCCTCTCTCATCTGCTGTCATCAGCAGGCCCTCTGTCATCCGCTGTCATCAGCAGGCCCTCTCTCATCTGCTGTCATCAGCAGGCCCTCAGTCATCCACTGTCATCAGCAGGCCCTCTCTCATCTGCTGTCATCAGCAGGCCCTCTCTCATCTGCTGTCATCAGCAGGCCCTCTCTCATCTGCTGTCATCAGCAGGCCCTCTCTCATCCGCTATCATCAGCAGGCCCTCTCTCATCTGCTGTCATCAGCAGGCCCTCTCTCATCCACTGTGATCAGCAGGCCCTCTCTCATCTGCTGTCATCAGCAGGCCCTCTCTCATCTGCTGTCATCAGCAGGCCCTCTCTCATCCGCTGTCATCAGCAGGCCCTCTCTCATCTGCTGTCATCAGCAGGCCCTCTCTCATCTGCTGTCATCAGCAGGCCCTCTCTCATCTGCTGTCATCAGCAGGCCCTCTCTCATCCGCTGTCATCAGCAGGCCCTCTGTCATCCGCTGTCATCAGCAGGCCCTCTGTCATCCGCTGTCATCAGCAGGCCCTCTCTCATCTGCTGTCATCAGCAGGCCCTCTCTCATCCACTGTCATCAGCAGGCCCTCTGTCATCCGCTGTCATCAGCAGGCCCTCAGTCATCCACTGTCATCAGCAGGCCCTCTCTCATCCACTGTCATCAGCAGGACATCTCTCATCCGCTGTCATCAGCAGGCCCTCTGTCATCCGCTGTCATCAGCAGGCCCTCTCTCATCTGCTGTCATCAGCAGGCCCTCTCTCATCCACTGTCATCAGCAGGCCCTCTGTCATCCGCTGTCATCAGCAGGCCCTCAGTCATCCACTGTCATCAGCAGGCCCTCTCTCATCCACTGTCATCAGCAGGACATCTCTCATCCGCTGTCATCAGCAGGCCCCATCTCATCCACGGATGATGCCCCATCTCTAGCCTTTGACATTATAGACCTGCATGCTTGATCCTTCAACACCAGATAGATATGGCTATAAACCCCAGCCATCCACACTAGCTAATGAGTAGAGGAAGGAATGGAGGAAAAGTCTAACAATCTACAGTAATAGAGGCTGGATTCTCATTATAGACCAGTGTGTGATTACAGGAAAGAGACTGGCCTTAATGTGCTCTTTGGATGAGATAGCTGACACAGCCTGCAGTGGTGG
>NC_068438.1:36500741-36540741 GCF_023373465.1 Oncorhynchus keta | reverse complement strand
ATCTGGACTGGGACCTGTAAAGACCACACTGACCCAGGTCAGAATCTAATAGTGGATCTGGACTGGGACCTGTAAAGACCACACTGACCCAGGTCAGAATCTAATAGTGGATCTGGACTGGAACCTGTAAAGACCACACTGACCCAGGTCAGAATCTAATAGTGGATCTGGACTGGGACCTGTAAAGACCACACTGACTCCAGGTCAGAATCTAATAGTGGATCTGGACTGGGACCTGTAAAGACCACACTGACCCAGGTCAGAATCTAATAGTGGATCTGGACTGGGACCTGTAAAGACCACACTGACCCAGGTCAGAATCTAATAGTGGATCTGGACTGGGACCTGTAAAGACCACACTGACTCCAGGTCAGAATCTAATAGTGGACCTGGACTGGGACCTGTAAAGACCATACTGACCCAGGTCAGAATCTAATAGTGGATCTGGACTGGGACCTGTAAGGAACCTGATATTAACCTGAATGTTCTGAAATGGAGTCATTCTTAGGGAATGTGTCACCTGTGAGGTAGAGTGTGTTCTGAAAGGCCTGTGCTAGTGTGGCTGGTGCTTCTCACTCGGCTGGATGTGTTTATTGATTGAGGGGAAGACGATCCCAGAGGGCCATTAGTAGGATGGAGTGATGGAGGAGAGATGGATGAGAGATGGATGAGAGATGGAGGAGAGATGGATGAGAGATGGAGGAGAGATGGAGGAGAGATGGATGAGAGATGGATGAGAGATGGAGGAGAGATGGATGAGAGATGGAGGAGAGATGGAGGAGAGATGGAGGAGAGATGGAGGAGAGATGGAGGAGAGATGGAGGAGAGATGGAGGAGTGATGGAGGAGTGATGGAGGAGAGATGGAGGAGAGATGGATGAGAGATGGAGGAGAGATGGAGGAGAGATGGAGGAGAGATGGATGAGAGATGGATGAGAGATGGAGGAGAGATGGAGGAGAGATGGAGGAGAGATGGAGGAGAGATGGAGGAGAGATGGAGGAGAGATGGAGGAGAGATGGAGGAGAGATGGAGGAGAGATGGATGAGAGATGGAGGAGAGATGGAGGAGAGATGGAGGAGAGATGGAGGAGAGATGGAGGAGAGATGGATGAGAGATGGAGGAGAGATGGATGAGAGATGGAGGAGAGATGGAGGAGAGATGGAGGAGAGATGGAGGAGAGATGGAGGAGAGATGGAGGAGAGATGGAGGAGTGATGGAGGAGAGATGGAGTAGAGATGGATGAGAGATGGAGGAGAGATGGATGAGAGATGGAGGAGAGATGGAGGAGAGATGGAGGAGAGATGGAGGAGAGATGGAGGAGAGATGGATGAGAGATGGAGGAGAGATGGAGGAGAGATGGAGGAGAGATGGAGGAGAGATGGAGGAGAGATGGATGAGAGATGGAGGAGAGATGGAGGAGAGATGGAGGAGAGATGGAGGAGAGATGGATGAGAGATGGAGGAGAGATGGATGAGAGATGGAGGAGAGATGGAGGAGAGATGGAGGAGAGATGGATGAGAGATGGATGAGAGATGGAGGAGAGATGGAGGAGAGATGGAGGAGAGATGGATGAGAGATGGAGGAGAGATGGAGGAGAGATGGAGTAGAGATGGAGGAGAGATGGAGGAGAGATGGATGAGAGATGGAGGAGAGATGGAGGAGAGATGGAGGAGAGATGGATGAGAGATGGAGGAGAGATGGAGGAGAGATGGAGGAGAGATGGAGGAGAGATGGAGGAGAGATGGAGGAGAGATGGAGGAGAGATGGAGGAGAGATGGAGGAGAGATGGAGGAGAGATGGAGCAGCGTTGAAAAGGAGCAGGAACAGGGAGGGAAGGACTGAAATGAACACCTCTCTAATCATCATGCCTCATACTCAAATACAGCCCCTGGCTTCCATGCAGCATAGTTCACAAATGCACACACACACACTCACCATCAATAACACAACACACAAGGAAGCCAAAGCAGGAATGACTGTAAGCATCTCTACAACAACAGAATGTAACATCCAACATTACAATACCCAGGTCTGTGTGTGTGTGTGTGTGTGTGTGTGTGTGTGTGTGTGTGTGTGTGTGTGTGTGTGTGTGTGTGTGCGTGCGTGCGTGCGTGCGTGTGCGTGTGTGTGTCTATATGCAGTATTGCATATGGTGCAGGTTCTACATCTGAACCAGTGCACACATGACTGCACAGAACTGAATTCTTATCATTCTCCCTGGACCTCTCATCAACGAGCTGTTTTCACTTACAGGACTGAATTCTTATCATTCTCCTTGGACCTCTCATCAACGAGCTGTTTTCACCTACAGGACTGAATTCTTATCATTCTCCTTGGACCTCTCATTAACGAGCTGTTTTCACCTACAGGACTGAATTCTTATCATTCTCCTTGGACCTCTCATCAACGAGCTGTTTTCACCTACAGGACTGAATTCTTATCATTCTCCTTGGACCTCTCATCAACGAGCTGTTTTCACCTACAGGACTGAATTCTTATCATTCTCCTTGGACCTCTCATTAACGAGCTGTTTTCACCTACAGGACTGAATTCTTATCATTCTCCTTGGACCTCTCATTAACGAGCTGTTTTCACCTACAGGACTGAATTCTTATCATTCTCCTTGGACCTCTCATTAACGAGCTGTTTTCACCTACAGGACTGAATTCTTATCATTCTCCTTGGACCTCTCATTAACGAGCTGTTTTCACTTACAGGACTGAATTCTTATCATTCTCCTTGGACCTCTCATCAACGAGCTGTTTTCACCTACAGGACTGAATTCTTATCATTCTCCTTGGACCTCTCATTAACGAGCTGTTTTCACCTACAGGACTGAATTCTTATCATTCTCCTTGGACCTCTCATCAACGAGCTGTTTTCACCTACAGGACTGAATTCTTATCATTCTCCTTGGACCTCTCATCAACGAGCTGTTTTCACCTACAGGACTGAATTCTTATCATTCTCCTTGGACCTCTCATCAACGAGCTGTTTTCACCTACAGGACTGAATTCTTATCATTCTCCTTGGACCTCTCATCAACGAGCTGTTTTCACCTACAGGACTGAATTCTTATCATTCTCCTTGGACCTCTCATCAACGAGCTGTTTTCACCTACAGGACTGAATTCTTATCATTCTCCTTGGACCTCTCATTAACGAGCTGTTTTCACCTACAGGACTGAATTCTTATCATTCTCCTTGGACCTCTCATCAACGAGCTGTTTTCACCTACAGGACTGAATTCTTATCATTCTCCTTGGACCTCTCATCAACGAGCTGTTTTCACCTACAGGACTGAATTCTTATCATTCTCCTTGGACCTCTCATCAACGAGCTGTTTTCACCTACAGGACTGCCTCTGACTGGATGTTTTTTGTTTGTCACACCATTCCCGGTCAACCCTAGACACTGTCATGCGTGAAAACCCAGGAGGCTGTCCGTTTCTTAGATACTGGAACCGGTGCGCCTGGCATCAACGATCATACCATGCTCTAACTGTCTGTCTGCTTGATAGAGCCACAGCCCGCGTCACTCACTGTCTCTAGGAGCCAACCATTTTCATGAACGGGGTGGCGTACCTAAAAAACTGTCCACTGAGTGCATGCATGTACAGTATGTAACATGGTGATGTTATGGTGTAGAGAATACTGATGTGCTTTGGGCAGGGATAGTGCTAGACACAGAGATAGTGGTCAGGGATAGTGCTAGACACAGAGATAGTGGTCAGGGATAGTGATAGACACAGATATAGCGGTCAGGGATAGTGATAGACACAGAGATAGTGGTCAGGGATAGTGCTAGACACAGAGATAGTGGTCAGGGATAGTGCTAGACACAGAGATAGTGGTCAGTGATAGTGCTAGACACAGAGATAGTGGTCAGGGATAGTGATAGACACCGAGATAGTGGTCAGGGATAGTGCTAGACACAGAGATAGTGGTCAGGGATAGTGCTAGACACAGAGATAGTGGTCAGGGATAGTGCTAGACACAGAGATAGTGGTCAGGGATAGTGCTAGACACAGAGATAGTGGTCAGGGATAGTGCTAGACACAGAGATAGTGGTCAGGGATAGTGCTAGACACAGAGATAGTGGTCAGGGATAGTGATAGAAACAGAGATAGTGGTCAGGGATAGTGATAGACACCGAGATAGTGGTCAGGGATAGTGCTAGACACAGAGATAGTGGTCAGGGATAGTGCTAGACACAGAGATAGTGGTCAGGGATAGTGCTAGACACAGAGATAGTGGTCAGGGATAGTGCTAGACACAGAGATAGTGGTCAGGGATAGTGCTAGACACAGAGATAGTGGTCAGGGATAGTGATAGAAACAGAGATAGTGGTCAGGGATAGTGCTAGACACAGAGATAGTGGTCAGGGATAGTGCTAGACACAGAGATAGTGGTCAGGGATAGTGCTAGACACAGAGATAGTGGTCAGGGATAGTGCTAGACACAGAGATAGTGGTCAGGGATAGTGATAGACACAGAGATAGTGGTCAGGGATAGTGATAGACACAGAGATAGTGGGCAGGGATAGTGATAGACACAGAGATAGTGGGCAGGGATAGTGATAGAAACAGAGATAGTGGTCAGGGATAGTGATAGACACCGAGATAGTGGTCAGGGATAGTGCTAGACACAGAGATAGTGGTCAGGGATAGTGCTAGACACAGAGATAGCGGTCAGGGATAGTGCTAGACACAGAGATAGTGGTCAGGGATAGTGATAGACACAGAGATAGTGGTCAGGGATAGTGATAGACACAGAGATAGTGGGCAGGGATAGTGCTAGACACAGAGATAGTGGGCAGGGATAGTGATAGACACAGAGATGAGGTTCAGTACAGTCGGTTGGTATCTATAGCAGGTGGAAACACCTCCCTCCCTCCCTCCGTATTCTGCAGAGCAGTGTGTTGTGTAGCCCCAGTGTAAAGGACTCATCAGAGCACGCTAGACAACAGTGCTCATCTCCAGCAGAGAGCTTAATTAAAAGAGGGCTGCCGCCGAGGAGTGACACATTTTACATGCTTCCAACGCCTCTTAGACTCTCAGCCTGCCGTTACTGCCAATGCTATTACTGAATTACAGGCCCAGCCCATAAAACAGACAGGGAGGAACTGCCGCAAATAGGCAGGCGTTAAGGAAAATAGAAGGACGCTATTAAAGATTATATAAAGATTTACATGCAGTCGAGTTTGCGGAGTCTCTCTGTAAGGGGAGGGGGGCATTTGTACAGGAGTATAAGAGTGACACGCTAGGATAGAGAGCTATTGAACAGTCAAATTGTGTGTACGTGTCTGTGTGTGTGTGTGTGCATGTGCATGTACAGGTTTACAGTGTGTGTGTGTGTGTGTGTGTGTGTGTGTGTGTGTGTGTGTGTGTGTGTGTGTGTGTGTGTGTGTGTGTGTGTGTGTGTGTGTGTGTGTGTGTGTGTGTGTGTGTGTGTGTGTGTGTGTGTGTGTGTGCATGTGCATGTACAGGTATACAGTGTGTGTGGGGCTCTCAGGGTATCCATCTATTCTCTGTGAATCTGGACACACTGCAGCAGTCAGTCCGTCAGGCAGTCAGTCCGTCAGGCAGTCAGTCAGCCACAGCATCCTGGGGATTATTTTTCCCCTCTGAGGTCACCTCCTCAATGTCATTAGCCCAGAGCACAGCACAAATAGACTGGGGCAAGAAAACTGACACTATGGATAACCACCAAGCTCAGCAGGCACACACATTCAGTCTAAGACTGCATCATTTTCTCCAGATTGTCCTGCATTGCTGAGATTCTAGTGTTACTAGTCCAGCAAGTACCTTTGTGTTGTTTGTGACAGTAGCAGGTCATTCTCAAGCCCAGCTGGAGCTGTGTCACCTAGCATCACTTCTACCAGAGGGGCTACCAGAAAACACTGTTGAGGGCAGCTAACTATGGCAGGACCTGTGAGAGAGATAGAGGGGTGGAGAGTGATGAGATGTGATCACTGCATGACAGAGGTGTAAACAGAATGGGGTGAGGAGAGGTGAGATGAGGAGAGTCAAAAATAGTGGCCATGTTTTAAGCTCAATGCTTTCACTGAAAAATGAAGAGAACTCCAATAGTGAATGCATCTGAAATCTCTCTGCCTTCCCAGTCCTTGGCCTTCTGGCTGTTTTAATGTTAACCCTTACCACAGAATGGAGGGACACAGTTAATGAGGGGCCTACGCATCAGCCTCCCTCTCCAATATGTCAGGCAGCACTGACCCAAAGTGACATGGCTGCCAGCAGGGTCCAGGACCAGGGGCCAGCAGGGTCCAGGACCAGGGGCCAGCAGGGTCCAGGACCAGGGGCCAGCAGGGTCCAGGACCAGGGGCCAGCAGGGTCCACGGCTACATTTAGATCCTGTGAGACACAGAGTAGTAAAACATGTAGATTACAGGACTATGTCTGATCTGTAGATTACAGGACTATGTCTGATCTGTAGATTACAGGACTATGTCTGATCTGTAGATTACAGCACTATGTCTGATCTGTAGATTACAGGACTATGTCTGATCTGTAGATTACAGGACTATGTCTGATCTGTAGATTACAGGACTATGTCTGATCTGTAGATTACAGGACTATGTCTGATCTGTAGATTACAGGACTATGTCTGATCTGTAGATTACAGGACTATGTCTGATCTGTAGATTACGGGACTATGTCTGATCTGTAGATTACGGGACTATGTCTGATCTGTAGATTACGGGACTATGTCTGATCTGTAGATTACAGGACTATGTCTGATCTGTAGATTACGGGACTATGTCTGATCTGTAGATTACAGGACTATGTCTGATCTGTAGATTACGGGACTATGTCTGATCTGTAGATTACAGGACTATGTCTGATCTGTAGATTACGGGACTATGTCTGATCTGTAGATTACGGGACTATGTCTGATCTGTAGATTACGGGACTATGTCTGATCTGTAGATTACGGGACTATGTCTGATCTGTAGATTACGGGACTATGTCTGATCTGTAGATTACGGGACTATGTCTGATCTGTAGATTACAGGACTATGTCTGATCTGTAGATTACGGGACTATGTCTGATCTGTAGATTACGGGACTATGTCTGATCTGTAGATTACAGGACTATGTCTGATCTGTAGATTACGGGACTATGTCTGATCTGTAGATTACGGGACTATGTCTGATCTGTAGATTACAGGACTATGTCTGATCTGTAGATTACGGGACTATGTCTGATCTGTAGATTACAGGACTATGTCTGATCTGTAGATTACAGGACTATGTCTGATCTGTAGATTACGGGACTATGTCTGATCTGTAGATTATGGGACTATGTCTGATCTGTAGATTACGGGACTATGTCTGATCTGTAGATTACGGGACTATGTCTGATCTGTAGATTACAGGACTATGTCTGATCTGTAGATTACGGAACTATGTCTGATCTGTAGATTACGGGACTATGTCTGATCTGTAGATTACGGGACTATGTCTGATCTGTAGATTACGGGACTATGTCTGATCTGTAGATTACGGGACTATGTCTGATCTGTAGATTACGGGACTATGTCTGATCTGTAGATTACAGCACTATGTCTGATCTGTAGATTACGGGACTATGTCTGATCTGTAGATTACGGGACTATGTCTGATCTGAGTGGCTTTCTATAGGATTTCTCTTGATCAGAGAGGCTGGACAGCTGAACTATCAGAATATGTAGACACAATTAAATTCAGTACCCTATGAGTTATTATCCCCAACAGGCATCACAGCTTCCTCCAATGCACAATCTCAGAACGCCTTCATGTGGCATTTCTAGGAAAGATGTTATTTCCATCGACTGCTCAGGTCGAGCCACTCCAACCCGTTGAACAAAATAAATACACATTCTGCGTCAGACAGTGATTTTAATGGCCCTGAGCTGCTCAAATGATGAGCTGTTTTATCTGTATACATCTGTATGGGAATCAATGTTGCCACTTTCTTGGGTAGACTCAATCATGCAGGATTTCCCAGCTGCTCATGGAGTAGTAGTGCCTGTTTACCAAGTGTTTTTACTCAAAGCATAATGTTTACCTCTCAACATGTCTTATTATCAACCAACAGCTGTCCCTGCCATGCTACATCCTTCCTCATCAGGCAGCATAGCCCAAAATCCTCTCCTCTCCTCTCCTCTCCTCTCCTCTCCTCTCCTCTCCCTCTCCTCTCCTCTCCTCTCCTCTCCTCTCCTCTCCTCTCCTCTCCTCTCCTCTCCTCTCCTCTCCTCTCCTCTCTCCTCTCCCTCTCCTCTCCTCTCCTCTCCTCTCCTCTCCTCTCCTCTCCTCTCCTCTCCTCTCCTCTCCTCTCCTCTCCCTCTCCTCTCCTCTCCTCTCCTCTCCTCTCCTCTCCTCTCCTCTCCTCTCCCTCTCCTCTCCTCTCCTCTCCTCTCCTCTCCTCTCCTCTCCTCTCCTCTCCTCTCCTCTCCTCTCCTCTCCTCTCCTCTGCCTCTTCCTCTTCCTCCTTTCCCTCTCATCTCCCAGTCCTACCAGACACATTCATCTACTCAGTCACTCAGTATACTCGGTTGCATCTCAGTCAGTCTGTCAGTCTGTCTGTCTTTCAGTCTGTGTGGTGTAATTGGCAGGAAACCTCCTCTGCGTCTTTCCCCCTCCATCCTTCCGGCTCTAAAGTGTCCATTCAGGGCTGAGCGGGAGGCGAGCATCAGCACAACCCAGCCCTATCCCTTATCAGGCCAGGCAGAAAGGGCCATGGGCACATTGTTCTTCTGTATCAGCCAGCTCCAGTTACCGCACGCTCTGCACATCTGGCAGCCGTCGCACAAACACTACAAAACAACCAGGCAGAAGAGGCAGATGCAACACATTGAAAACTGAAGTGGCCACCAAAAGATACAATTTCGGGGAAATAAATGCATCTTTAATTGTAGCGCTTGTTAATTATAGAGCGCTGTGAAGAGAGAAAAAATTTAGCGGCTCATCACTATTTATGATGCAAATGTATTCCGTTTTAGTCACAATTAAGTGATTAGAAAGCTGTCTTTCTCTTTCTCTCTTTCTTCTCTTTGTTCTTCCTGTCTTTTTCTTTGCTTTTCAGCATATTACTGTAATGAAGCCATTACTTCTCCAAGTGAATTTTAATGAGTTTTTAACTAACATTTTAATGAGCTATACATTACCATAAAGCATGGAATAGCCTAAATTGAATTTGGGGATTGTACGTTGGAAGGATGGGGGTGGTAAGAGGGGATAGGTTCATTAAATAGTTAATTATATTGTTTTTCCATCACACTGTATTCCATGGTATGGGCGTCCAGTAGAATACCCTGCCTGGTACTTTCTGTCTTCTGCCATTACGGTGCTGGCCAGCAGGGGCCTCATTAAGCCAAATTAGGACTGCTGGGTGAAAAACGATCTTTGAAGGAGGACTGTGTTAATGAGGGTTTGTTTAGGCCCTGTGTACAGAGGCAGGGACACCCTCACAGCTTGGGGCAGAGTGTGATGGAATGTGCCACCTCCCCCCTCCACTAGTTAATTGACACCCTCTGTCTCCTCTCTCTCTAATGTTTGACCTTCTGCCATGTTCCTCCTCTCATCATCTCTTGTTGTGTTGTCTTCCTCCTCCTCTACCCTCGACCCTCTCCCTCCTCTACCCTCTTCCTTCTCTACCCTCTTCCTCCTCTACCCTCTACCTTCTTCCTCCTCGACCCTCTCCCTCCTCTACCCTCTACCCTCTTCCTCCTCTACCCTCTTCCTCCTCTAACCTTTACCCTCTTCCTCCTCCACCCTCTTCCTCCTCTAACCTTTACCCTCCTCCTCCTCTACCCTCTTCCTCCTCTAACCTTTACCCTCCTCCTCTACCCTCTTCCTCCTCTACCCTCTACCCTCTTCCTCATCTACCCTCTTCCTCCTCTAACCTTTACCCTCTTCCTCCTCTAACCTTTACCCTCTTCCTCCTCTAACCTTTACCCTCCTCCTCCTCTACCCTCTTCCTCCTCTACCATCTACCCTCCTTCTCTACCCTCTTCCTCCTCTACCCTCTTCCTCCTCTACCATCCACCCTCCTCCTCTACCCTCTTCCTCCTCTACCCTCTACCCCTCTCCTCTACCCTCTTCCTCCTCTAACCTGTACCCTCTTCCATCTCTACCCTCCTCCTCTACCCTCTTCCTCCTCTACCCTCTTCCTCCTCTAACCTTTACCCTCCTCCTCCTCTACCCTCTTCCACCTCTACCCTCTATCCTCCTCCTCTACCCTCCTCCTCTACCCTCTTCCTCCTCCTCTACCCTCCTCCTCTACGCTCTACGCTCTTCCTCCTCTAACCTCTACCCTCTTCTACCTCTACCCTCTATCCTCCTCCTCTACCCTCTACCCTCTCCCTCCTCTACCCTCTTCCTCCTCTAACCTCTACACCCTTCCTCCTCTACCCTCTACTCTCTTCCTCCTCTAACCTCTACCCTCTTCCTCCTCTAACCTCTATGCTATTCCTCTTCTACCCTCCTCCTCCACCCTCTACCCTCTTCCTCCTCTACCCATTTCCTCCTCCACCCTCTACCCTCCTCCTCTACCCTCTTCCTCCTCTACCCTCTACCCTCTTCCTCCTCTACCCTCCTCCTCCTCTACCCTCCTCCTCCTCTAACCTCCTACTTCTCCATCCTCCTCCTCCTCCTCGTTTCCCCTTCTCATCCTGTTCCCTCCTTATCCTCCCATCCGCCTCCTCCTCTAACCTCCTCCTCCTCCTCTACCCTCCCTCTCTTTGTTTCACCTTTCACCACACTTACCTTTCTCTCTCTCCATCCCTGTTTATAACCCTATTAAAATATGTACATATAGTCCCTGGCTATAACCCCATTAAAAGATGTACATATCATTGTCATATCACAACCTGTTTTCCCCCAGCACCATATCACACCACTCCATATGATATGATTTCCATATTTCCTGCATCTTATCTGGTGGGCTGACAGGTTTATTTAGGACACCCTGGCTGGTCATTTGCAGATAGGAGGACATGGGGTGAATTACATGATGCATAATGCATCCATCTACATAGGTAGACCATAGAAACAGGTAGAGAAGGATGGTAGGGAGAGAATGTGACATATTCACAGTGTTAAATAGACACATTCACAGTGTTAAATAGACACATTCACAGTGTTTAATAGTCACATTCACAGTGTTTAATAGTCACATTCACAGTGTTTAATAGTCACATTCACAGTGTTTAATAGTCACATTCACAGTGTTTAATAGTCACATTCACAGTGTTTAAGAGTCACATTCACAGTGTTTAATAGTCACATTCACAGTGTTTAATAGTCACATTCACAGTGTTTAATAGTCACATGAACAGTGTTGCAGGTGTGAATGCAGGGTACAGTGAACATCTCATTTAGGCCTGCTCCAACATGCAGGACTAAATGAAATAAAACGATGAACATGGAAATAAAAACAAAACAACAATAGAAATATAGAAATAGAAATATCTCTATATTCATTATTACTTTAGCAGTGATGAATAAATATATGTATATTGAGGTGAAGACTGTTGGGGGGAAATCACCATATGGGGGAGCAGCAGTCAGAGTAAAGACTGTTGGGGGGGAATCACCATATGGGGGAGCAGCAGTCAGAGTAAAGACTGTTGGGGGAATCACCATATGGGGGAGCAGCAGTCAGAGTAAAGACTGTTGGGGAGGAATTGCCATATGGGGGAGCAGCAGTCAGAGTAAAGACTGTTGGGGGGAATCACCATATGGGGGAGCAGCAGTCAGAGTAAAGACTGTTGAGGGGTTGGGGGATCACCATATGGGGGAGCAGCAGTCAGAGTAAAGACTGTTGAGGGGTGGGGGGAATCACCATATGGGGAGCAGCAGTCAGAGTAAAGACTGTTGGGGGAATCACCATATGGGGGAGCAGCAGTCAGAGTAAAGACTGTTGGGGGAATCACCATATGGGGAGCAGCAGTCAGAGTAAAGACTGTTGGGGGGGAATCACCATTTGGGGAGCAGCAGTCAGAGTAAAGACTGTTGGGGGAATCACCATATGGGGAGCAGCAGTCAGAGTAAAGACTGTTGGGGGAATCACCATATGGGGGAGCAGCAGTCAGAGTAAAGACTGTTGGGGGAATCACCATATGGGGAGCAGCAATCAGAGTAAAGACTGTTGGGGGAATCACCATTTGGGGGAGCTGCAGTCAGAGTAAAGACTGTTAGGGGGGAATCACCATTTGGGGGAGCAGCAGTCAGAGTAAAGACTGTGGGGGGGGGATCACCATTGGGGAGCAGCAGTGTAAATACTGTTGGGGAGGTTGGGGGAATCACCATATGGGGGAGCAGCAGTGTAAATACTGTTGAGGGGGAATCACCATATGGGGAGCAGCAGTCAGAGTAAAGACTGTTGGGGAGGAAATCACCATATGGGGGAGCAGCAGTCAAAGTAAAGACTGTTGGGGGGAATCACCATATGGGGGAGCAGCAGTCAGAGTAAAGACTGTTGGGGAGGATTTACCATATGGGGGAGCAGCAGTCAGAGTAAAGACTGTTGAGGGGGTTGGGGGGAATCACCATATGGGGAGCAGCAGTCAGAGTAAAGACTGTTGGGGGAATCACCATATGGGGAGCAGCAGTCAGAGTAAAGACTGTTGGGGGAATCACCATATGGGGGAGCAGCAGTCAGAGTAAAGACAGTGGGGGAATCACCATATGGGGGAGCAGCAGTCAGAGTAAAGACTGTTGGGGGGGACTCACCATTTGGGGGAGCAGCAGTCAGAGTAAAGACTGTTGGGGGAATCACCATATGGGGGAGCAGCAGTCAGAGTAAAGACTGTTGAGGGGGTTGGGGGATCACCATATGGGGGAGCAGCAGTGTAAAGACTGTTGAGGGGTTGGGGGTAAGCACCATATGGGGAGCAGCAGTCAGAGTAAAGACTGTTGGGGGAATCACCATATGGGGAGCAGCAGTCAGAGTAAAGACTGTTGGGGGAATCACCATATGGGGAGCAGCAGTCAGAGTAAAGACTGTTGAGGGGTTGGGGGAATCACCATATGGGGAGCAGCAGTCAGAGTAAAGAATCGCCATATGGGGAGCAGCAGTCAGAGTAAAGACTGTTGGGGGGAATCACCATATGGGGAGCAGCAGTAGTAAAGACTGTTGGGGGAATCACCATATGGGGGAGCAGCAGTCAGAGTAAAGACTGTTGGGGGGAATCACCATATGGGGAGCAGCAGTCAGAGTAAAGACTGTTGGGGGGAATCACCATTTGGGGAGCAGCAGTCAGAGTAAAGACTGTTGGGGGGAATCACCATATGGGGGAGCAGCAGTCAGAGTAAAGACTGTTGAGGGGGTTGGGGGGAAGCACCATATGGGGAGCAGCAGTCAGAGTAAAGACTGTTGGGGGGAATCACCATATGGGGAGCAGCAGTCAGAGTAAAGACTGTTGGGGGGAATCACCATATGGGGGAGCAGCAGTCAGAGTAAAGACTGTTGAGGGGGTTGGGGGGAATCACCATATGGGGAGCAGCAGTCAGAGTAAAGACTGTTGGGGGGAATCACCATATGGGGAGCAGCAGTCAGAGTAAAGACTGTTGGGGGGAATCACCATATGGGGGAGCAGCAGTCAGAGTAAAGACTGTTGGGGGGGAATCACCATATGGGGGAGCAGCAGTCAGAGTAAAGACTGTTGGGGGGGAATCACCATATGGGGAGCAGCAGTCAGAGTAAAGACTGTTGGGGGGGAATCACCATATGGGGAGCAGCAGTCAGAGTAAAGACTGTTGAGGGGGAATCACCATATGGGGGAGCAGCAGTCAGAGTAAAGACTGTTGGGGGGAATCACCATATGGGGGAGCAGCAGTCAGAGTAAAGACTGTTGGGGGGAATCACCATATGGGGGAGCAGCAGTCAGAGTAAAGACTGTTGGGGGGGGATCACCATATGGGGGAGCAGCAGTCAGAGTAAAGACTGTTGAGGGGTTGGGGGATCACCATATGGGGAGCAGCAGTCAGAGTAAAGACTGTTGAGGGGGATGGGGGGGATCACCATATGGGGGAGCAGCAGTCAGAGTAAAGACTGTTGAGGGGGAATCACCATATGGGGGAGCAGCAGTCAGAGTAAAGACTGTTGAGGGGGAATCACCATATGGGGAGCAGCAGTCAGAGTAAAGACTGTTGAGGGGGAATCACCATATGGGGAGCAGCAGTCAGAGTAAAGACTGTTGGGGGGTTGGGGGATCACCATATGGGGGAGCAGCAGTCAGAGTAAAGACTGTTGAGGGGTTGGGGGAATCACCATATGGGGGAGCAGCAGTCAGAGTAAAGACTGTTGAGGGGTTGGGGGAATCACCATATGGGGGGCAGCAGTCAGAGTAAAGACTGTTGAGGGGTTGGGGGATCACCATATGGGGGAGCAGCAGTCAGAGTAAAGACTGTTGAGGGGGAATCACCATATGGGGAGCAGCAGTCAGAGTAAAGACTGTTGAGGGGGAATCACCATATGGGGGAGCAGCAGTCAGAGTAAAGACTGTTGAGGGGGAATCACCATATGGGGGAGCAGCAGTCAGAGTAAAGACTGTTGAGGGGGTTGGGGGATCACCATATGGGGGAGCAGCAGTCAGAGTAAAGACTGTTGAGGGGTTGGGGGAATCACCATATGGGGAGCAGCAGTCAGAGTAAAGACTGTTGAGGGGGGGGAATCACCATATGGGGGAGCAGCAGTCAGAGTAAAGACTGTTGAGGGGGGGGGATCACCATATGGGGAGCAGCAGTCAGAGTAAAGACTGTTGAGGGGGTTGGGGGAATCACCATATGGGGAGCAGCAGTCAGAGTAAAGACTGTTGGGGGGGTTGGGGGAATCACCATATGGGGGAGCAGCAGTCAGAGTAAAGACTGTTGAGGGGGTTTGGGGGAATCACCATATGGGGGAGCAGCAGTCAGAGTAAAGACTGTTGAGGGGGTTGGGGGAATCACCATATGGGGGAGCAGCAGTCAGAGTAAAGACTGTTGAGGGGGTTGGGGGAATCACCATATGGGGGAGCAGCAGTCAGAGTAAAGACTGTTGAGGGTTGGGGGAATCACCATATGGGGGAGCAGCAGTCAGAGTAAAGACTGTTGAGGGGGTTGGGGGGGATCACCATATGGGGGAGCAGCAGTCAGAGTAAAGACTGTTGAGGGGGTTGGGGGAATCACCATATGGGGGAGCAGCAGTCAGAGTAAAGACTGTTGAGGGGGTTGGGGGGGATCACCATATGGGGGAGCAGCAGTCAGAGTAAAGACTGTTGAGGGGGTTGGGGGATCACCATATGGGGGAGCAGCAGTCAGAGTAAAGACTGTTGAGGGGTTGGGGGGATCACCATATGGGGGAGCAGCAGTCAGAGTAAAGACTGTTGAGGGGGTTGGGGGGAATCACCATATGGGGGAGCAGCAGTCAGAGTAAAGACTGTTGGGGGGGTGTGGGAACCAAGTGAAATTAAAACAATACAAATAATAATACAAACAGAAATAGTAATGTACATGTTAACAACTGTAACAGTGATGCATGTCTCTGAGGTGGGGGCAGAGTAAAAGTCAGTGGGGGAGGCTGTCACTAAGGAGAGCAGCAGGTAAGCTAAGCAAACGTCCAGGGAGTGTGGGGGGAGAATATCCATAGGAGGAGTAGCGAGGAGGGGTGTGGGGTGGGGGGGGTGGATGAGGAGACCAGTCGCCAGACAGACCGGACAGATATGTGCAACTGTTTCTCTGTGCTGACCTCTGACCCCATAGAGGGATATGAGGGGGTAATTTCTGCATCTAGATGGGGAGCAGAGGTTACCACTGGCCAGCTGGCCCAATGAGCTGTCCGGAGACAGACAGAAATCTGCCACTGAGACCAGTAGAGGCCCTTTCTCTATACCACGCTGCACTACATTATACTGCAGCCTTCAGCGTCTACAGCCAGTAATACAAAACACTAATATGACTCCACAGATAGCTCTAGTATTTTTAGTGTAAAGTGACAGATATATTGCCTCTCTTGTCTAAAGGCACATGGTGGCATTGTAATAGCACTCTGGATGGATAGAGCAGAAAAAGCACTTCTTCCAAAGCACTGAATGAAATGCTGCTATCATAGCTCGGAGCTAGCTATTAAAATACACTCCAGGAACAGTATGTGCGCAGTGTTTTTTCCTATCAGTGTGTGAATAGGAGGTGGTGGGGCTGGATGGTGGTGCTGTAGAGTGGAATGGCTCCAGGTCTGAACAGCAGTGCTGTAATCCCCGTGTGTTTCTCAGCCCTGACCTGTCTGGAAATGTATGCAGGGAGAGGGAGCCCTTTGCTGCATTGGATAGGAAAGAAATGTAATAACAAATAAACCTTTCACATGAGTAATTCAGATGGATGCCCTGTGGCTTTAACAGAGGATGTGTACAGTTCCGTGTGTGTGTTTATGCTTGTGTGCTTGTGTTTGAGTGTTTGAGTGTTTGTGTGTCTGTGTGTGAGTGTGTGAGTGTGTGTGTGTGTGTGTGTGTGTGTGTGTGTGTGTGTGTGTGTGTGTGTGTGTGTGTGTGTGTGTGTGTGTGTGTGTGTGTGTGTGTGTGTGTGTGTGTGTGTGTGTGTGTGTGTGTGTGTGTGTGTGTGTGTGTGTGTGTGTGTGTGTGTGTCTATCTGTGTTGTGTTCATTTGTCTCCATGAATGTGTGTTTGTGTATGTCTATGTGTGCATGCCTATCTCATGGTAGTGTCGTCATATAAAACAGGAGGTAGGAGGTTCAGACACCAACCTGTAGCATTGTGACAGAGAGCCGGAGTGCACAGTCTTTGTGAAACAGGGTCAAACACAGTATGCTTGCTGGATGGCCCAGTCAAGGCTCCCCACTCATCTCTGTGTCTGTCTCCACCCACCACTCTGTAATTATGCTGCAGTAGGTTGTAGTGTTGCTGGATGGCCCAGTCAAGGCTCCCCACTCATCTCTGTGTCTGTCTCCACCCACCACTCTGTAATTATGCTGCAGTAGGTTGTAGTGTTGCTGGATGGCCCAGTCAAGGCTCCCCACTCATCTCTGTGTCTGTCTCCACCCACCACTCTGTAATTATGCTGCAGTAGGTTGTAGTGTTGCTGGATGGCCCAGTCAAGGCTCCCCACTCATCTCTGTGTCTGTCTCCACCCACCACTCTGTAATTATGCTGCAGTAGGTTGTAGTGTTGCTGGATGGCCCAGTCAAGGCTCCCCACTCATCTCTGTGTCTGTCTCCACCCACCACTCTGTAATTATGCTGCAGTAGGTTGTAGTGTTGCTGGATGTCTCCCCACATCTCTGTGTCTGTCTCCACCCACCACTCTGTAATTATGCTGCAGTAGGTTGTAGTGTTGCTGGATGGCCCAGTCAAGGCTCCCCACTCATCTCTGCGTCTGTCTCCAACCACCACTCTGTAATTATGCTGCAGTAGGTTGTAGTGTTGCTGGATGACCCAGTCAAGGCTCCCCACTCATCTTGCCTCTACACCCATCTCTGTGTCTGTCTCCACCCACCACTCTGTAATTATGCTGCAGTAGGTTGTAGTGTTGCTGGATGGCCCAGTCAAGGCTCCCCACTCATATTGCAAGACATCTTGTGTCATCCTCCATTGACTAATATTCTGGTTTGTAGGAAAGGGGGCACAGAATCTGCCTCTACACCAATCTCTGTGTCTGTCCCCTCACCACTCTGTAATTATGATACAGTAGGTTGTAGTGTTGCTGGATATTTGTTGAGTCTTCTGTATGGGTGAGAGTGAGAATACAGAGTTACTAGAGGTAGACTAGCAGTGAGAACACAGAGTTACTAGAGGTAGACTAGCAGTGAGAACACAGAGTTACTAGAGGTAGACTAGCAGTGAGAACACAGAGTTACTAGAGGTAGACTAGCAGTGAGAACACAGAGTTACTAGACGTAGACTAGGAGTGAGAACACAGAGTTACAATAGTTAGACTAGGAGTGAGAACACAGTTACTAGAGGTAGACTAGGAGTGAGAACACAGTTACTAGAGGTAGACAAGGAGTGAGAACACAGTTACTAGAGGTAGACTAGGAGTGAGGACACATAGTTACGAGAGGTAGACTAGGAGTGAGAACACAGAGTTACTAGAGGTGGACTAGGAGTGAGAACACAGTTACTAGAGGTGGACTAGCAGTGAGAACACAGTTACTAGAGGTGGACTAGGAGTGAGAACACAGTTACTAGAGGTAGACTAGGAGTGAGAACACAGTTACTAGAGGTGGACTAGGAGTGAGAACACAGTTACTAGAGGTGGACTAGGAGTGAGAACACAGTTACTAGAGGTGGACTAGGAGTGAGAACACAGTTACTAGAGGTGGACTAGGAGTGAGAACACAGTTACTAGAGGTGGACTAGGAGTGAGAACACAGTTACTAGAGGTGGACTAGGAGTGAGAACACAGTTACTAGAGGTGGACTAGGAGTGAGAACACAGTTACTAGAGGTGGACTAGGAGTGAGAACACAGAGTTACTAGAGGTGGACTAGGAGTGAGAACACAGTAACTAGAGGTGGACTAGGAGTGAGAACACAGTAACTAGAGGTGGACTAGGGAGAACACAGTTACTAGAGGTGGACTAGGAGTGAGAACACAGTTACTAGCCCTGGACTAGGAGTGAGAACACAGTTACTAGAGGTGGACTAGGAGTGAGAACACACTAGAGGTGGCTGTGAGAACACAGTTACTAGAGGTGGACTTGAGTGAGAACACAGTTACTAAGTTGGACTAGGAGTGAGAACACAGTTACTAGAGGTGGACTAGAGCTGAGAACACAGTTACTACAGTGGACTTGAGAACACCCTTCTGGTGGACTACCCTGAGAACACAGTTCCTGCTGGTGGACCTGAGAACACAGTTACTCCTGGTGGACTAGGAGTGAGAACACAGTTACTAGAGGTCTCCAGGGCAGCATCCTAGACTCCCATAGTTCCCAGTCTGCTTCCTCCACTCCACCACTGCTGTTCCACAGTCTCTTTCCCCACCCTCTCCACCCCTCTCCTGTTCCACCATGCACCCCTGCTCCTTGCCACCCCTCTTTCCCCTTTAAGTTTGAAAGTTGCCGCTGCGCCAGGTGCAGAGCTGCCTATTTACAGTGCTTTACCCCTCTCCTGCTGCCTCCCTCCACCCCACCCCTCTCCTGCTGCTACCCTCCACTCCACCCCTCTCCTGCTGCTACCCTCCACCCCACCCCTCTCCTGCTGCTACCCTCCACCCACCCCTCTCCTGCTGCCTCCCTCCACCCCACCCCTCTCCTGCTGCTACCCTCCACCCCACCCCTCTCCTGCTGCTTCCCTCCACCCCACCCCTCTCCTGCTGCCTCCCTCCACCCCACCCCTCTCCTGCTGCTACACTCCACCCCACCCCTCTCCTGCTGCCTCCCTCCACCCCACCCCTCTCCTGCTGCTACCCTCCACCCCACCCCTCTCCTGCTGCCTCCCTCCACCCCCACCCCTCTCCTGCTCCACCCCACCCCTCCCTCCACCCCACCCCCCTCTCCTGCTGCCTCCCTCCACCCCAGCCCTCTCCTGCTGCCTCCCTCCACCCCACCCCTCTCCTGCTGCTACCCTCCACCCCACCCCTCTCCTGCTGCCTCCCTCCACCCCACCCCTCCCCTACTGCTACCCTCCACCCCACCCCTCTCCTGCTGCTACCCTCCACCCCACCCCTCTCCTGCTGCTACCCTCCACCCCACCCCTCTCCTGCTGCCTACCCTCCACCCCACCCCTCTCCTGCTGCCTCCCTCCACCCCACCCCTCTCCTGCTGCTACCCTCCACCCCACCCCTCTCCTGCTGCCTCCCTCCACCCCACCCCTCTCCTGCTGCTACCCTCCACCCCACCCCTCTCCTGCTGCCTCCCTCCACCCCACCCCTCTCCTGCTGCCTCCCTCCACCCCACCCCTCTCCTGCTGCCTACCCTCCACCCCACCCCTCTCCTGCTGCTACCCTCCACCCCACCCCTCTCCTGCTGCTACCCTCCACCCCACCCCTCTCCTGCTGCTACCCTCCACCCCACCCCTCTCCTGCTGCCTCCCTCCACCCCACCCCTCCCCTGCTGCCTCCCTCCACCCCCACCCCACCCCCCCTCTCCTGCTGCCTACCCTCCACCCCACCCCTCTCCTGCTGCCTCCCTCCACCCCACCCCTCCCCTGCTGCTCCCTCCACCCCACCCCTCTCCTGCTGCTACCCTCCACCCCACCCCTCTCCTGCTGCTCCCTCCACCCCACCCCTCTCCTGCTGCCTCCCTCCACCCCACCCCTCTCCTGCTGCCTCCCCTCCACCCCACCCCTCTCCTGCTGCTACCCTCCACCCCACCCCTCTCCTGCTGCCTCCCTCCACCCCACCCCTCTCCTGCTGCCTACCCTCCACCCCACCCCTCTCCTGCTGCCTCCCTCCACCCCACCCCTCTCCTGCTGCCTCCCTCCACCCCACCCCTCTCCTGCTGCTACCCTCCACCCCACCCCTCTCCTGCTGCCTCCCTCCACCCCACCCCTCTCCTGCTGCCTCCCTCCACCCCACCCCTCCCCTGCTGCCTCCCTCCACCCCACCCCTCCCCTGCTGCCTCCCTCCACCCCACCCCCTCCCTGCTGCCTCCCTCCACCCCACCCCTCTCCTGCTGCTACCCTCCACCCCACCCCTCCCCTGCTGCCTCCCTCCACCCCACCCCTCTCCTGCTGCCTACCCTCCACCCCACCCCTCTCCTGCTGCCTCCCTCCACCCCACCCCTCCCCTGATGCCTCCCTCCACCCCACCCCTCTCCTGCTGCTACCCTCCACCCCACCCCTCCCCTGCTGCCTCCCTCCACCCCACCCCTCTCCTGCTGCCTCCCTCCACCCCACCCCTCTCCTGATGCTCCCTCCACCCCACCCCTCCCCTGCTGCCTACCCTCCACCCCACCCCTCTCCTGCTGCCTCCCTCCACCCCACCCCTCTCCTGATGCCTCCCTCCACCCCACCCCTCTCCTGCTGCCTCCCTCCACCCCACCCCTCCCCTGCTGCCTCCCTCCACCCCACCCCTCTCCTGCTGCCTCCCTCCACCCCACCCCTCCCCTGCTGCCTACCCTCCACCCCACCCCCCTCTCCTGATGCTCCCTCCACCCCACCCCTCTCCTGCTGCCTCCCTCCACCCCACCCCTCTCCTGCTGCCTCCCTCCACCCCACCCCTCTCCTGCTGCCTCCCTCCACCCCACCCCTCCCCTGCTGCCTCCCTCCACCCCACCCCTCTCCTGATGCCTCCCTCCACCCCACCCCTCCCTGCTGCCTCCCTCCACCCCACCCCTCTCCTGCTGCCTCCCTCCACCCCACCCCTCTCCTGCTGCCTCCTTAGGTAGTTGGAGAAATAAATACATTTGTCTGCTGAGGGCGGATTCCTATTTTTCTGATATGTGTTTGTATCGCCTGCAGCCTGTCTGACAGACGTAGCCTTCGCAGGCAGAAGGGTATGCATATATAAATATGTAATATTAATCACCAGTAAGGACACTGGCAGGAATTTGGGCCTTATACCTCCATGGGAGGTGAGGTGTTTTTGGAGGGGTAAGAGCTGTGGTTATCAGGGGGATAGAAATGCAATTACGTCTGACATCTGCCCGGCGATATGGGCCTCCGTGCCCGTAAGCCCTGGAGTTAGAGCAAGAGTTCAGAACCTGTATATGCACAGATCATACCAGACACACACACACACACACACACACACACACAACACACACACACACAGCAAATACACACAAAAGCCACACACTTTCACAAACTGCACACACATCCAATAAATGTACTGCTAATCAGTAGTGGCGCAAAGGCAGATGGTCAGTGGTAATCATCATGTAAGCAGAAATCCTAGAAAGATGCTTTGGACTTTCTTCAGTTGTATCCAATCAGGCTTGAAGGTCAGGATTTGAATGTGGGTGTGTTTTCCCTGCTCGTTTCTTGTACATGCATCTGTTCAAGGCATTGTGTTGTTATTACAGAACCCAGAACCAACACACTGAACATAATCCTCTCACCTGAATACACATCATCTGTGTGAATGTGTGTACCTGTTGGGAGCTCAGTGTTTGGAAGTGTGTCTGTTTGAATGTGTGTACCTGTTGGGAGCTCAGTGTTTGGAAGTGTGTCTGTGTGAATGTGTGTACCTGTTGGGAGCTCAGTGTTTGGAAGTGTGTCTGTTTGAATGTGTGTACCTGTTGGGAGCTCAGTGTTTGGAAGTGTGTCTGTTTGCAGAGGTGTGTTTGTTTGTTTGTATAGGGGAGGGGCTTGGTAGCTTCTGCGATACTGTAAAACATGTGTACAAACACACACACATAATATAACATACACTTTGTCTAATTGTTAGGGCAGTGGTCCCGTGGTGGGAACATATATCAGCGGAAATTTCAAGTGCGCCACGTATCGTTTTTGATAAAACTCAAACTTTCATTAAAATGCACATACAATATACTGAATTAAAGCTACACTCGTTGTGAATCTAGTTACTGTTGGGAGTCAGTGTTTGGAAGTGAGAAGCTATGTCTTGTGAATGTGTGTAGCTGTAAGCTCAGTGTTTGGAAGTGTGTCTGTTTGAATGTGTGTACCTGTTGGGAGTAAACAAAATAATTAGCTGTTTCGGCGCTACACTGTTGGGAGCAATCAAAATATAAAACATTCATTACTGTTTGACCATCTTCTTTGTTGGCACTCAGATGTTTAATCACTATTGGGTGTTTTTTTTTTAAATCGGTCCTATATAGCCAAGATATCGATCTATGAAGACTGTGTGATAAACAAAAAATTTAGTTTCATATAACATCATTTTTAATTAAAAAAGTCGGCGATAAACTTTCACAAAACACTTCGAAATACTTTTGTAATGCAACTTTAGGTATTAGTACACGTTAATAAGCGATAAAATTCATCAGTAGGCGATGTAAATTCTATAGGTGTCTGTATGGAAAAAATGTCCGGATATTTCTCAACCAAAACATCAGGTCGGAGACCGGAGGGAATCGGTTCCCTTGATTCGGTTTGACCAAGAATCAAAGCCGAAGCAAATGACAAGACTCTATACATCGTGTGGAAGCTGTAGGTACTGCAACCTCGGCCTCGTTTAATTCGGTTCTTCTTGAACAATTCCTGGAAGTGGCGCATGGATATTTATTTCCATTTTCAGTGATCAGATTTTCTTGCACTTTTCGATGAAACGCACGTTCTGTTATAGTCACAGCAGTGATTTAACCAGGATAAGTAATCCTTCTCACCCCCCCCCCCCTGAAAGATTTAGATGCACTACTGTAAAGTGGCTGTTCCACTGGATGTCATAAGGTGAATGCACCAATTTGTAAGTCGCTCTGGATAAGAGCGTCTGCTAAATGACTTAAATGTAAATGTAAATGTTTTACAAACGTCTATCCACACATACTAATCATATGCTTATACTATATTCCTGGCATGAGCAGCAGGGCGCTGAAATGTTGTGCGATTTTTAAAAAAAAGCTGCGAAAAGCTGCTTAGATTCTCGACATCCCTAACAGGCTAATAGATCTTGTTTCAATGTCTGGACAAAAAACACTTGGCCGCCACATTCAAACAGGTCTCTGTTTGTGATGGAAACAGAGGAACCAGGCAGGCTGAGGCTCCAGTCTCCACCCTGTCTGTCTGTCTGTCTGTCTGTCTGTCTGTCTGTCTGTCTGTCTGTCTGTCTGTCTGTCTGTCTGTCTGTCTGTCTGTCTGTCTGTCTGTCTGTCTGTCTGTCTGTCTGTCTGTCTGTCTGTCTGTCTGTCTGTCTGTCTGTCTCTCTGGGGCTGGCTAATTACAGCAGCTCATGAGTGCAAAGTGCTGCATCCTAGCTGGACCAACAATAGGAGGGACCCCCACCGTAGCCACTGCTCTATACCTCTCTCACAATCCATCTCTCTCTCGATCCGTCTCCCTTGCTCCCTCCCTCTCCCTCACTCCCTCCAACCAGAGAGAGGAGCTATCTTTGTGTACTCTCCTCCCAGTCTGAGAGGATTTCATTTGAATTCATGTCACACAAAAGTCCCCCTATGTACCCTGTTTCCATCCCCTAGAAGATTGAGATGAAAGCTTTTTCCCTCCCCCCTATTCCCTCCCTCCCTTCCTAAATAAATAAATAAACAGACCTAGTGGGCCTTGTAGAGGAGAGGAGAGCAGAGGAGAACAGAGGAGAGGAGAGCAGAGGAGAGGAGAGCAGAGGAGAACAGAGGAGAGGAGAGGAGAGGAGTGGAGAGGAGAGGAGAGGAGAACAGAACAGAGGGAGAGGAGAGGAGAGGAGAGGAGAGGAGAGGAGAGGAGAGGAGAGGAGAGGAGAGGAGAGGAGAGGAGCGCACTGGGACCTATTATACCACTCTAATCCAACCCCTTCTCCCTGTGTGTGTGTGTGTGTGTGTGTGTGTGTGTGTGTGTGTGTGTGTGTGTGTGTGTGTGTGTGTGTGTGTGTGTGTGTGTGTGTGTGTGTGTGTGTGTGTGTGTGTGTGTGTGTGTGTGTGTGTGTGTGTGTGTGTGTGTGTGTGTGTGTGTGTGTGTGTGTGTGTGTGCAGGCAAGCACCACAGGGAATTTGCACAAGAACCTGTGGTGCTGCCCTTAATTTAGCTCTCCTCAAACATCCCCTTCTTCTTCTTTTATCCATCACACATGTCCCCAGATACAGGCTGGAATCACCGCCCGACATGACGGAATTCCTCATTTGGAATTCTGTGGATTTGGTTTGGGTTAAGTAGGAAAATGTCAGCTTGAGTGCGCCCAGCATGTTCTAGAATGATCCCAAGTTTGTGGCTTTAACAAGCAGCCTGAGCTTTTAAGGTCATCTTTTCTCTGTGATGCATCTCTTTATATCTGTTAAGTGGTTCACTGTTTTCTGTAACACTGCAGAGCACAATGACATTTGCTAATATACACTATGTATACAAAACCTTGATCTTTCCATGACATAGACTGACCAGGTGAATCCAGGTGAAACTATGATCCCTTATTGATGTAATTTGTTAAATCCACCTCAATTAGTGTAGAAGGGGAGAAGACAGTTTAAAGAAGGATTTTTAAGCCTTTAGATTGAAACATGGATTGTGAATGTGTGTCATTTAGACTGTGAATGGGCAACACAAAATATTGAAGTGCCTTTGAATGGGGTATGGTAGTAGGTGCCAGCTGTACTGGTTTGTGTCAAGAACTGCAACGCTACTGGGTTTTTCATGCTCAACAGATTCCCTTGTGTATTAAGAATGGTCCACCACCCGATGAACATCCAATCAACTTCACACAACTGTGGGAAGCATTGGAGTCAACATGGGCCAGAATCCCTGTGGAATACTTTCAACGCCTTGTAGAGTCCATGCCCTAATGAATATAGGCTGTTCTGAGGGAAAAAGAGGGAGAAAAGGGGGTGGGGGTGCAACTCAATATTAGTAAGGTGTTCCTCAGTGTAGAAGACACTGATACTGGTGTAGTCTCTAGTAACTAATGGGGGTTGAGGTGTGTTGTCAACTGTTAACATGTGCAGCCATTGTGTGGTTGATAATGAGCAGGCCTGTTCTGTGTGTATGACAGAACACTACACAGGCTGAGAGGGGATCTGTGTGACGAAAGGGCTACCTGAGAGGGATTAGATAGAGGGGAACATTGTTTGCCAGACCGCACATGGTCAGTGTGTGTGTGTGTACTATGCCCATGGTACTGAGCAGTGCTGCGCCCCTGTGAGCTCTGTGATGTGAGTGACACCGTGCTTCAGGGCATTCTGTGTGTTCCTGTGAGCTCTGTGATGTGAGTGACACCATGCTTCAGGTTATTCTGTGTGTTCCTGTACTCCTGCCTCCGCTGGGACCTCCATTAACTCCAATCAGCTGCTACTTGTGCTAGACCAGTCAGATGATATTTAACATCTCAGTTTAATACACATCAGGCTGATCCCCCCCATGCACTCACCACACACACAGACACAGACATTGCAAGTCATTGCGTAAAGTGTTCACAGAGACACCTAGCTAAGTATTTGATCAGATAAAGTGTTTTGTCATTGCAGAGTCTTCTCCCCAAGCTCACCCTCCCTCTCTCCTCTCCCTCTTTCTTCTCAGTGCTGCGTGATGACTTCAGACAGAACCCTACAGACGTGGTGGTGGCAGCGGGGGAACCGGCCATCTTGGAGTGTATCCCCCCTAGAGGTCACCCTGAACCAACCACCTACTGGAAGAAGGACAAAGTACGCATCGAAGACAAGGAGGACAGGATCACCGTAAGTACTACTACTAACTAACCACATAATACTAACTATCCATGTACGACTAACTAACCACATAATACTAACTATCCATGTACGACTAACTAACCACATAATACTAACTATCCATGTTCTACTAACAAACCACATACTATTACTTAACCACATAATACTAACTAACAACTTAAAAATAATTAACCATGTACTACTAACTAACTAAGCATGTACGACTAACTAACCACATAGTACTAACTATCCATGTACGACTAACTAACCACATAATACTAACTATCCATGTTCTACTAACAAACCACATACTATTACTTAACCACATAATACTAACTAACAACTTAAAAATAATTAACCATGTACTACTAACTAACTAAGCATGTACGACTAACTAACCACATAGTACTAACTAGCCATGTACTACTAACGAACTAACCATGTACTACTAACTTACCACATAATACAAACTAACCAGGTACTACTAACTAACCACATAATACTAACTAACCATGTTCTACTAACAAACCACATAATACGAACTATCCATGTTCTACTAACAAACCACATACTATTACTTAACCACATAATACTAACTAACAACTTAAAAATAATTAACCATGTACTACTAACTAACTACCCATGTACTACTAACTAACCGCACAATACTAACTGACCATGTACTACTAACTAACTAAGCATGTACGACTAACTAACCACATAGTACTAACTATCCATGTACGACTAACTAACCACATAATACTAACTATCCATGTTCTACTAACAAACCACATACTATTACTTAACCACATAATACTAACTAACAACTTAAAAATAATTAACCATGTACTACTAACTAACTAAGCATGTACGACTAACTAACCACATAGTACTAACTAGCCATGTACTACTAACGAACTAACCATGTACTACTAACTTACCACATAATACAAACTAACCAGGTACTACTAACTAACCACATAATACTAACTAACCATGTACTATTAACTACCCATGTACTACTAACTAACCACATAATACTAACTAGCCATGTACTACTAACTAACTAACCATGTACTACTAACTAACCACATAATACGAACTAACAACTTAACAATTACTAACCATGTACTACTAACTAACTACCCATGTACTACTGACTACCCATGTACTACTAACTAACTAACTAACCACTTAATACTAACTAGCCTAACTAACTAACCATGTACTACTAACTAACCATATAATACTAACTAACATTTACATTTAACCATGTAACTACAAACTAACTAACCATGTAACTACAAACTAACTAACCATGTACTACTAATTAACCATGTACTACTAACTAGACACTAACTACTAACCACCCCCTGGTCATAGGCCCGTGTGAGGTATGTAGATCAACTTGTTTCCTTGTGTCCTCAGATCCGAGGAGGGAAGCTGATGATCTCCAACACCAGGAAGAGTGATGCTGGCATGTTCATCTGTGTTGGCACAAACATGGTGGGAGAGAGAGACAGTGAGACGGCTCAGCTGACTGTGTTTGGTAAGCATCAATGTATGACGGTGTTCTCAAATGCGTTTTACATATGTTTTCTCATGACCCACTAATTAAACAAAGTCCTTCATGTACAGTAAGCCACTGAAACAGTCGATGTTACATTATACTGAACTGAACTACTCTATGACTATTGCTGTCTCTCTCTCTCTCTGTCTCTCTGTCTCTCTGTCTCTCTGTCTCTCTGTCTCTCTCTCTCTCTCTCTCTCCCCCTCTCTCTCTGTCTCTCTCTCCCCCTCTCTGTCTCGGTCTCTCTCTGTCTCTCTCTGTCTCTCCAGAGCGTCCCACCTTCCTGCGTCGGCCCATCAACCAGGTGGTCCTGGAGGAGGAGGGGGTAGAGTTCAGGTGCCAGGTGCAGGGAGACCCCCAGCCCAACGTACGCTGGAGGAAGGATGATGTTGATGTACCCCGTGGGAGGTAAGACCCATTAAACCAACCAATGTTTTTCTGATCAATTTGATGTTATTTTAATGGACAAAACATTTGCTTTTCCTTCAAAAACAATGACATTTCTAAGTGATCCCTTTTTTGGTAGTGTATATTCTTTAATACCTCTGTCGTCCCTTGGCCCCCCTTTGACTTCTCCATCAGTAGTACTGAGTGGTTGATCCTGTATAGTTGAGGTGCCAGCCTGTTCTTCTCTGCCACACTGTAGTTTACATAGACTAACTCAGGACGAGTGAAAATGTCAGAATCTCTCTCTCTATCTCTCTTTCTATCTCTCTTTATCTCTCTCTCTCTCTCGCTGTCTAATGATAACTCTACAGGAGAAACAGGACTGCTGCCAGCCCTCTCTCTCACCTGCCCGTCTCAGCCTGCCAGCCAGCAGGAATTAAACAGGACCATTAGGCTGTTCACAACACTCATTAACCACACAGGGTAACCCTGCTAGCTGCTAGACAAACACACTGTGCCCCCATAGCTCTGTCTGTCAATCAGTGGTCAGCCAAGGGAGACAAAGCGGTCTCATTGTCCATACCAGAGGCCGGAGTCTGCAGACAGACGGACAGACAGATAGGCAGGGTATCTATGTGTGCCAACTGAGAACATGACCCTGGGAGTGTGTGTGTTCAGGTGCAGTTGTACAGGTGAGCCCTTGGCACATAATCCCACAATCGCACGACACAACAATAAACCTGTTCGCCCTTTCTGAGAAAGAGAGAAAAACCGAGCGAGTCACACCGGCCCTGCGTGATGTGTATTTGTCATAGTTTATACAGAATACTGTACCACTCTGCTTCTTGTCAAATGTCTTTTCTTCAACTAGTGCCAGCAGTGATGGTGTTCTATTGGCCCTCTGCTCCCTCTGCCCCACTGTATCTCAGTCACTGCACATAGAGTCAACAGCAGGGCTGTGTCACTACCAGGGTTCAAAGAGACTGGCCTGTCCAACTTTAGGGTCACTCACTGCTAAGGTCACCACATTGAACACAGACTAATGGACGTTTGTCAAGGCTAGCTGCTATCTGCTCTGTTTGTGTCTGATAAGGTCAGGGTTCATAGGGTAGGGTTCATGAGCTGAGCCAGACCAAATAGACACAACTAACTTACTCGCTCATGTCTTTGATGTAACTTTGGTTCAGGAAATGAGATATTATTCATTATGACACATTAATTAACAGACTCATGAGTTTAGTAACATAAGATACATCCTGGAACACGATTTTCTCTGTTGCTTCTTCGTTTCCTGTGTCTTGCCTTTGAAGTCCAGTTATATTTGGAGGAGAAAGTACTGAACATGTGAAGCAACGGTAGCTGAATGATTAGATGTTCACGATCACGGTGTTTATAATTACATTCCCATGTTGTATTTGTTTCCAGTCTATCGGTTCTCCTTTGAAGCAGACTGGCTGAATGTGTGAAGACTGGATGAATGTGTGAAGACTGGATGAATGTGTGAAGACTGGCTGAATGCGTGAAGACTGGATGAATGTGTGAAGACTGGCTGAATGTGTGAAGACTGGCTGAATGCGTGAAGACTGGATGAATGTGTGAAGACTGGCTGAATGTGTGAAGACTGGCTGAATGCGTGAAGACTGGATGAATGTGTGAAGACTGGATGAATGTGTGAAGACTGGCTGAATGCGTGAAGACTGGTGAAGACTGAAGATGAATGTGTGAAGACTGGCTGAATGTGTGAAGACTGGATGAATGTGTGAAGACTGAAGACTGAGACTGGCTGAATGTGTGAAGACTGGATGAATGTGTGAAGACTGACTAGATGAATGTGTGAAGACTGGCTGAATGTGAAGACTGGCTGAATGCGTGAAGACTGGCTGAATGTGTGAAGACTGGATGAATGTGTGAAGACTGGCTGAATGTGTGAAGACTGGATGAATGTGTGAAGACTGGCTGAATGTGTGAAGACTGGCTGAATGTGTGAAGACTGGATGAATGTGTGAAGACTGGCTGAATGTGTGAAGACTGGATGAATGTGTGAAGACTGGCTGAATGTGTGAAGACTGGCTGAATGTGTGAAGACTGGATGAATGTGTGAAGACTGGATGAATGTGTGAAGACTGGATGAATGTGTGAAGACTGGATGAATGTGTGAAGACTGGCTGAATGTGTGAAGACTGGATGAATGTGTGAAGACTGGCTGAATGTGTGAAGACTGGATGAATGTGTGAAGACTGGATGAATGTGTGAAGACTAGATGAATGTGTGAAGACTGGATGAATGTGTGAAGACTGGCTGAATGTGTGAAGACTGGATGAATGTGTGAAGACTGGATGAATGTGTGAAGACTGGATGAATGTGTGAAGACTGGATGAATGTGTGAAGACTGAATGTGTGAAGACTGGATGAATGTGTGAAGACTGGATGAATGTGTGAAGACTGGATGAATGTGTGAAGACTGGATGAATGTGTGAAGACTGGCTGAATGTGTGAAGACTGGATGAATGTGTGAAGACTGGATGAATGTGTGAAGACTGGATGAATGTGTGAAGACTGGATGAATGTGTGAAGACTGGATGAATGTGTGAAGACTGGATGAATGTGTGAAGACTGGATGAATGTGTGAAGACTGGATGAATGTGTGAAGACTGGCTGAATGTGTGAAGACTGGATGAATGTGTGAAGACTGGATGAATGTGTGAAGACTGGATGAATGTGTGAAGACTGGATGTGTGATGTGTGAAGACTGGATGAATGTGTGAAGACTGGATGAATGTGTGAAGACTGGCTGAATGTGTGAAGACTGGCTGAATGTGTGAAGACTGGATGAATGTGTGAAGACTGGATGAATGTGTGAAGACTGGATGAATGTGTGAAGAGTGTATTATTTTAAGTTGGACGTTCTCTGCTGTCTTTGTTGTCTTTGGGAGAGCAGTTGTTTTATTGAAGTCGGTATCTTTCCCCACTCTGAAGCTTATCTGCAATTATAACATCAAACACACTGCCTGTCTGACAGACAGAAACTCAGTGTAAACTGAAAGCTCAAACTTCCAGTTTGCCTGCAGATAATGATGCACTCATTTCCCACCAACATACATTCTGTGCCTTCAGAATATATTATTTTATTAATACTTGTTCCACATTTTGTTGCTACAGCCTGCATTCAAAATGTATTCAATTCATGTTTTTCGCCTCAGCCATTTACACAGAATACCCCATAATGACAAAGTGAAAACATGTTTTTAGACATTTTTGCAAATGTATTAAAAATGAAATACAGTAATATCTTATTTACATAAGTATTCACACCCCTGACTCGTTACTTTTAGAAGCGCATTTGGCAGTGATTACAGCTGTGAGTCTTTCTGGGGTCTCCTAGAACTTTCCACACCTGGATTGTATAACATTTGCATATTTAGCTTATCAAAATTCTTCAAGCTCTGTCAAATTGATTGTTGAACATTTAATCAACATTTAATCATAGATATTCAAGAAGATTTAAGTAAAAAAAGGTACTCGGCCACTCAGGAACATTTACTGTCTTCTTGGTAAGAACTCCAGTGTAGATTTGGCCTTGTGTTTTAGGTTATTGTCCTGCTGAAATGTGAATTCATCTCCCAGTGTCTGGTGGAAAGCAGACTGAACCAGGTTTTCCTCTAGGATTGAACAGCATAAAAACAGCATACACAGCACATTATGGTCTTTCTCCTGCATTTCAAAGACGATGGTACAAAAATGTTTTTTTCTTTGTATTATCTTTTACCAGATCTAACGTGTTATATTCTCCTACATTATTTTCACATTCCCACAAACTTCAAAGTATTTCCTTTCAAATAGTACCAAGTATATGCATGTCCTTGCTTCAGGTCCTGATCTACAGGCAGTTAGATTTGGGTGTGTCATTTTAGGCGATAATTGAAAAAAGGGGACGGATCCTTAAGAGGATTTATTAATTTTATAATCACCATTGGCCTCATGGTGAAATCCCTTTGCTGTTTCCTTCCTCTCAGGCAACTGAGTTAGGAAGGACGCCAGTATCTTTGTAGTGACTGTAGTGTAATCTATAGTGTAATTAATAACTTCACCATGCTCAAAGGGATATTCAAAGTCTGGTCATTAAAAAATCATGTTAAACACTATTATTCCACACAGAGGGAGTCACTACATGTAACACTGACACCAGAACCAGAGCCAGCCCTGAAAGATGCAACCATGCTGTGTGTATGTGCCTGTGCTTGTGGGTAAGGCTGATGTGCATGTCGGCTTAGTGTGTGTGTGTGTGTGTGTGTGTGTGTGTGTGTGTGTGTGTGTGTGTGTGTGTGTGTGTGTGTGTGTGTGTGTGTGTGTGTGTGTGTGTGTGTGTGTGTGTGTGTGTGTGTGTGTGTGTGTGTGTGTGTGTGTGTGCATGTGCTTGTGCATGTGTGTGTGTCAGTGCTGGTCCTCACCACGGAGGAAATGAAAATGAAAGATCCCAAAAGATCAACCACTTTGATGTAAGGAGAGGCTACTGTTTACTGTTCATCAGAAAAGGTTACACTGTCCTTATTAATATGATAAGCTGCAGAAAGAAAGACAATTAGATCCCCCTTCTCTCCCTTTTATACATGTCTTGCTGCCCCCCCCCCCCCACCCGCCCTGTTGGCATAGACTAGAGCAGTGTGTGTGTGTGTGTGTGTGTGTGTGTGTGTGTGTGTGTGTGTGTGTGTGTGTGTGTGTGTGTGTGTGTGTGTGTGTGTGTGTGTGTGTGTGTGTGTGTGTGTGTGTGTGTGTGTGTGTGTGTGTGTGTGTGTGTGTGTGTGTTTCAAAGGATGATTGCTGGAGCCTCAGCTGAGTAAACAGCTCTTTAATGTGCTCAGTGGCTCTAGCTGCCTCTCAGGCAAACACAGACACTGGCACACAGACACAGGTCCTGGCATGGGGTAAAGCAGGGATAGGGTGGTCAACAGAGGCTTAGTAGCACATATACAAGGTTGTAGTGTATGTTGTTGTATTAGAGTAGGGTAGCTTTAACGCTGGTATAAGACAAATACGGTATGATCTAGATCTGTAGATCTGTGGAACTTGTGTATAACTTCCATATGGCTGGAAGAGGGAGGTTTCTATACATCATTCAGTAATATGGAGAGGACGGAGCTCATGGAAATCAGTCTGCCACATCTGCGAGCCAGGATGGGAGGAACAGAAAGCTAATTTTTTCCAGGCGGGAGAGATTCAGAAGAATCAACTATAGCGAGCCCCAAATCCCAGAGAACGGACTTGGACAGGGTGTGTTTCATCTCCCAGCTCTCTCTGTGTGGCCCAAATCCCTTTCTCCTTCTCTCTCTCTCCCTCCCTCTGACCCCTGTGCCCTCCTCTTATCTGAATCCCACCACCCCAGCAGCCCATCTGTATTCAGCCTGTCAGTCCCCCGACCCCAGAGCTACAGCCCCCCAATACCCCACACTGCCTTTCAATATCCATCCTGTCCTTTCTAATATATCTTTGTCTCTGCATGTGTGTGTGTGTGTGCTTCTTCATATTTGTGTGTGTGTGTGTGTGTGTGTGTGTGTGTGTGTGTGTGTGTGTGTGTGTGTGTGTGTGTGTGTGTGTGTGTGTGTGTGTGTGTGTGTGTGTGTGTGTGTGTGTGTGTGTGTGTGTGTGTGTGTGTGTGTGTGTGTGTGAGCGTGTGCGTGTGTGTGTGTGTATGTGCGTGCATGCGTGTATACGTGTGCGTGTGTGTGTGTGTTACAGAGGTGTGGTGGGTGACGTCATTCTACTGAGCTATTTACTTTAAGTTCCTATTCTTACCTTGTATTATGTCTTATTGTTTTTACATTGTTGAAAAGGAACATGCAAGTAAGCATTTTGTTGGACAGTGTATACCATGTTTTAATCCTGTAAATATGTGTTTTAATCCTGTAAAAACAGTGCTTTTAGACAGTGTTGTTAAAGACAGTGTTGTTAGACAATGTTGTTAAAGACAAGGTTGTTAGAAAGTGTTGTTAAAGACAGTGTTGTTAGACAGTGTTGTTAAATACAGGGTTGTTAGAAAGTGTTGTTAGACAGTGTTGATAGACAGTGTTGTTAGATGATTTTGTTAAACAATGTTGATAGACGGCGTTGATAGACAGTGTTGTTAAATTAAAGACGGTGTCGTTAGACAGTGTTGTTAGACAGTGTTGTTAGAGAGTGATAGACAGTGTTGTTAGAGCCAGTGTTGTTAGACAGTCTTGTTAGAGAGTGTTGTTAGAGACAGTGTTGCTAAAGAGTGCCGTTAGACAGTGTTGTTAGAGAGGGTGTGGTTAGAGAGTGCTGTTAGACAGTGTTGTTAGAGACAGTGTTGTTAGATGATGTTGTTAGGGAGTGCTGTTAGAGACAGTGTTGTTAGAGACAGTGTTGTTAGAAAGTCTTGTTAGAGACAGTGTTGTAAGACAGTGTTGTTAGAGACAGTGTTGTTAGAGACAGTGTTGTTAGACAGTGATGTTAGAGACAGTGTTGTTAGAAACAGTGTTGTTAAAGACAGGGTTGTTGGACAGTTTTGATAGACAGTGTTGTTAGATGATGTTGTTAGGCAGTGTTGTTAGAGACTGTGTTGTTAGAAACAGGGTTGTTAGACAGTGTTGGTAGACAGTGTTGATAGACAGTGTTATTAGACAGTGTTGTTAAATTAAAGATGGTGATGTTAGACAGTGTTGTTAGAGACTGTGTTGTTAGAAACAGGGATGTTAGACAGTGTTGATAGACAGGGCTGTTAAATTAAAGACGGTGTTGTTAGACAGTGATGTTAGAAGTGTTGTTAGAGAGTGCTGTTAGACAGTGTTGTTACAGAGTGCTGTTAGACAGTGTTGTTAGAGAGGGTGTTGTTAGAGAGTGCTGTTCAACAGTCTTGTTAGAGACAATGTTGCTAGACGATGTTACTAGAGTGCTGTTAGAGAGTGTTGTTAGACAGTGTTGTTAGAGACAGTGTAGATAGACAGTGTTGTTAGAGACAGTGTTGTTCGAAGGTGTTGTTATAGACAGTGTTGTTAGAGACAGTGTTGTTAGAAGATGTTGTTAGAGACAGTGTTGTTAGAAACAGGGTTGTTAGACAGTGTTGTTAAAGACAGTGTTGTTAGAGACAATGTTGCTAGACGATGTTACTAGAGTGCTGTTAGAGAGTGTTGTTAGACAGTGTTGTTAGAGACAGTGTTGATAGACAGTGTTGTTAGAGACAGTGTTGTTAGAGAGTGTTGTTAGACAGTGTTGTTAGACTGGGTTGTTAGACAGTGTTGTTAGAGAGTGTTGTTAGACAGTGTTGTTAGACAGTGTTGTTAGACAGTGTTGTTAGAGAGTGTTGTTAGAGAGTGTTGTTAGACAGTGTTGTTAGACAGTGTTGTTAGAGAGTGTTGTTAGAGAGTGTTGTTAGACAGTGTTGTTAGACAGTGTTGTTAGAGAGTGTTGTTGGAGAGTGTTGTTAGAGAGTGTTGTTAGACGGTGTTGTTAGACAGTGTTGTTAGAGAGTGTTGTTAGAGACAGTGTTGTTTGACGGTGTTGTTAGAGAGTGCTGTTAGAACAGTGTTGTTAGACAGTGTTGTTCGAGTGTGTTGTTAGACGGTGTCGTTAGAGAGGAGCAGCAATGTTGACCCTCAGTTTTCTGTCATTCTTCAGATCCGCAACTCAGCAGAAAAAAACATGGCAGGCTACGGCTTCTGTCTCTATGACTTATATATATATATAGATATAGATACATCTAGTATTCATGTGTGTGTGTGCGTGCGTGTGTGTGTGTGTGTGTGTGTGTGTGTGTGTGTGTGTGTGTGTGTGTGTGTGTGTGTGTGTGTGTGTGTGTGTGTGTGTGTGTGTGTGTGTGTGTGTGTGTGTTTCTGTACAGCACTTTGAGATATCAGCTGATGTACGAAGGGCTATATAAATAAATTTGATTTGATTTGATTTGATTTGATTTTGTGTGTGTGTGTGTGTGTGTGCGTACGTGCGTGCGTGTATACGTGTGTCATCCTGTGAAGGCAATAGACTGAATCTATTATACTGTGAGTGCCTACAAAATAAAGTCAGCCAGTTAAATGAAAGACATACTGTAGCAGAAAATAGCAGAGCACTATACAGTGTCTTTAATTAGGGAGTGGATGCAGGTCATCTGTAATGTACCAAGTGTATAGATCATTTAGCCTCATCTCTGATGGGAAAATCTTCAAATGGCGCCTGTCTCCTTCATCTCATGTGAGGAAAAAGAGTTTGAGCATGTGAACACGGGGCCTCCCGAGTGGCGCAGCGGTCTAAGGCACTGCATCGCAGGGTTAGTGGAGGAGTTGGCCGGCCGGGATTTCCTTGTGTATTCGGCTGTAGCGACTCTTTGAGGCGGGCTTGGCTTCGGTCGCCAGATGGACGGTGATTCATCCAAAACATTGGTGCGGCTGGCTTCCTGGTTAAAGAAAGCAGTGTGTCAAATAAGCAGTGCGGCTTGGCAGGGTCGTGCTTCGGAGGACGCATGGCTCTCGACCTCCGCCTCTCCCGAGTCTGTATGGGAGTTGCAGCGATGTGACAAAACTGTAACTACCAATTGCCAATTGGATATCACGAAATTGGAGAGAAAATGGGTTAAAAAATATATATTAAAAAAAGAGCATGTGCCCTTTGTCTCTATCACACACACACACACACACACACACACACACACACACACACACACACACACACACACACACACACACACACACACACACACACACACACACACACACACACACACACACACACACACACACACACACACACAAACACTCTGCCAGGCATCTGTCAGTGAGTGGTTCTTTGCTTTCGAGTTTTTCCTGCTGTATCTTCAACATCTCCCTATAGACGTTTCAGCGTCTGTTCAAAACCACTCTGACAAATCCTAAAATGCCTTGCTGTGGTTATCATGCTGCTTTGGGTAATGGCAGCCCTCTGGGTGCACAGCCCTCATTGGCCCCTCATTCCCTCATTGTCCCCTTGGAGAAAATCTGTTGCAGTATCATAGACTCATTTTAAATTTACGTTTATGAAAAGGACAAGGACAATATACTGGGATCAGCTAACCCTAACATAAACCATTAGGGGATAAATACATCACTGGTCTTAGATCAGTGTCTAGGTGTAATAGCACTACACTCTGCGTGGTTGGTTGACAGCAGACTACAGCTACGGGACAAGTCAACCATTGTGGGGGGAGAAGAGGGGAAGGAGTGGGGAGAGGGAGCAAGGGAGTACAGTTCTGCCCTAGAGCCCTACAGAGAGAAGATGAGAAGTGATAAGGCTGGTTCATTGATTCCGTCCTGCAGTTGACAAGCTATCGAAAAGGTTACCTGGCTGCTTGGATTAGGCTCAGGTACAGCGTCAGTCAAAGTTTGTGAAACAGGATCACTCTGCCCTGTCTATCAGATGAGAGGAGAGAGAGGACCTTGTCTCTGAGCTACAGCCACACAGTCAGAGTCAGGAGAGGAGAGGAGAGGAGAGGAGAGGAGAGGAGAGGAGAGGAGAGGAGAGGAGAGGAGAGGAGAGGAGAGGAGAGGAGAGGAGAGAGAGAGAGAGAGAGAGAGAGAGAGAGAGAGAGAGAGAGAGAGAGGACCTTGTCTCTGAGCTACAGCCACACAGTCAGAGTCAGGAGAGGAGAGGAGAGGAGAGGAGAGGAGAGGAGATGAGAGGGAGAGGAGAGGAGAGGAGAGGAGAGGAGAGGAGAGGGAGGAGAGGAGAGGAGAGGAGAGAGAGGAGAGGAGAGGAGAGGAGAGGAGAGGAGAGGAGAGGAGAGAGAGAGAGAGAGAGAGCTGGCCTCAGTCCCATACCTGAAACCTGGGAGACTGACTCATTCTTGTTACTGTACAGCATCTGTACAGCATCTCACACACACACACAAGGACAGATAAGGACTGAGTCATTCAGTACGACACCACAAATACACTTGACCACACATATACTTGACCACACACACACACACACACACACACACACACACACACACACACACACACACACACACACACACACACACACACACACACACACACACACACACACACACACACACACACACACACACACACACACACACACACACACACACACACACACACACACACACACACACACACACACAGGTGATAAGAAGCTCTCACAGTGAGACAGCAAGGACACTTCAGGTGACACAGATGAGTGTTTGAGAAATCTTCGAGTCCCTGTGTGGTATAGAACTGCTGTAGCACTGTAGAAACTCACATCTCCAGCAGCAGCACAGGCACAGTTTGGAACTCAGGTCCCACAGTCCAGCACTCATTATAGTCATATCTATGTTGACCCAGCCTTGTGTTTCAAACACCTGAACTCTGTAGACCCAGCCTGTGTATCAGACACTTCAACTCTGTAGACCCAGCCTGTGTATCAGACACTTCAACTGTGGGCCCAGCCTGTGTATCAAACACTTCAACTCCGTGGGCCCAGCCTGTGTATCAAACACTTCAACTCTGTGGGCCCAGCCCTGTATATCAAACACTTCAACTCTGTGGGCCCAGCCTGTGTATCAAACACTTCAACTCTGTAGACCCAGCCTGTGTATCAAACACTTCAACTCTGTGGGCCCAGCCTGTGTATCAAACACTTCAACTCTGTAGACCCAGCCTGTGTATCAGACACTTCAACTCTGTGGGCCCAGCCTGTGTATCAAACACGTCAACTCTGTGGGCCCAGCCTGTGTATCAAACACTTCGACTCTATGGACCCAGCCCTGTGTATCAGACACTTCAACTATGTGGACCCAGCCTGTGTATCAGACACTTCAACTCTGTGGACCCAGCCTGTGTATCAAACACTTCAACTCTGTGGACCCAGCCTGTGTATCAAACACTTCAACTATGTGGACCCAGCCTGTGTATCAAACACTTCAACTATGTGGACCCAGCCTGTGTATCAAACACTTCAACTATGTGGGCCCAGCCTGTGTATCAAACACTTCAACTATGTGGACCCAGCCCTGTGTATCAAACACTTCAACTCTGTGGGCCCAGCCTGTGTATCAAACACTTCAACTATGTGGACCCAGCCTGTGTATCAAACACTTCAACTATGTGGACCCAGCCTGTGTATCAAACACTTCAACTATGTGGACCCAGCCTGTGTATCAAACACTTCAACTATGTGGACCCAGCCTGTGTATCAAACACTTCAACTATGTGGACCCAGCCCCTATGTAGTCCCAGTGTATCAAACACTTCAACTATGTGGACCCAGCCCTGTGTATCAAACACTTCAACTATGTGGACCCAGCCCTGTGTATCAAACACTTAAACTATGTAGTCCCAGCCCTGTGTATCAAACACTTCAACTCTATGGACCCAGCCCTGTGTATCAAACACTTAAACTCTGTGGGCCCAGCCCTGTGTATCAAACACTTCAACTCTGTGGGCCCAGCCTGTGTATCAAACACTTCAACTCTGTGGGCCCAGCCTGTGTATCAAACACTTCAACTCTGTGGGCCCAGCCTGTGTATCAAACACTTCAACTCTGTGGACCCAGCCTGTGTATCAAACACTTCAACTCTGTGGGCCCAGCCTGTGTATCAAACACTTCAACTATGTGGTCCCAGCCCTGTGTATCAAACACTTCAACTCTGTGGGCCCAGCCTGTGTATCAAACACTTCAACTCTGTGGGCCCAGCCTGTGTATCAAACACTTCAACTCTGTGGGCCCAGCCTGTGTATCAAACACTTCAACTCTGTAGACCCAGCCTGTGTATCAGACACTTCAACTCTGTGGGCCCAGCCTGTGTATCAAACACTTCAACTCTGTGGGCCCAGCCTGTGTATCAAACACTTCAACTCTGTAGACCCAGCCTG
>NC_068438.1:36468241-36495741 GCF_023373465.1 Oncorhynchus keta | reverse complement strand
ACATTTCATCTAACAGTGTTGTGTGTGTTTTACAGGTATTCTCAATAGGACACATTTCATCTAACAGTGTTGTGTGTGTTTTACAGGTATTCTCAACAGGACACATTTCATCTGACAGTGTTGTGTGTGTTTTACAGGTATTCTCAATAGGACACATTTCATCTGACAGTGTTGTGTGTGTTTTACAGGTATTCTCAATAGGACACATTTCATCTGACAGTGTTGTGTGTGTTTTACAGGTATTCTCAATAGGACACATTTCATCTAACAGTGTTGTGTGTGTTTTACAGGTATTCTCAATAGGACACATTTCATCTGACAGTGTTGTGTGTGTTTTACAGGTATTCTCAACAGGAAACATTTCATCTAACAGTGTTGTGTGTGTTTTACAGGTATTCTCAACAGGAAACATTTCATCTGACAGTGTTGTGTGTGTTTTACAGGTATTCTCAACAGGAAACATTTCAACTGACAATGTTGTGTGTGTTTTCCAGGTATGAGATCAAGTATGACAAGGAGGACTACCTGCTGAGAGTGAAGAAGGCGTCGGCCAGTGACGAGGGCACCTTCACCTGCCTGGCAGAGAACCGCGTGGGCAAGGTGGAGGCCTCTGCCAGCCTCACCGTCAGAGGTGAGTGAGGGCTGCCCACTGGCGCTCACCTCTTTCTGTCTTTTACTGTAGAACCCTGAGCAAGTTCAGAACGCCAGTCACAACAGCTTGGCATCTTACAACTGTTTTAGTTCATCAGAAATGTCTCTCTCTCTCTCTCTCTCTCTCTCTCTCTCTCTCTCTCTCTCTCTCTCTCTCTCTCTCTCTCTCTCTCTCTCTCTCTCTCTCTCTCTCTCTCTCTCTCTCTCTCTCTCTCTCTCTCTCTCTCTCTCTCTGTCTCTCTCTGTCTCTCTCTCTGTCTCTCTCTCTGTCTCTCTCTCTGTCTCTCTCTGTCTCTCTCTCTCTCTGTTGATTAGTAGTTGTCTCTCTCTCTCTCTGTTGATCTGTCTCTCTCTCTCTCTCAAGTTGATTAGTAGTAGTATTGTTGATCTAATGTGGAACAGGAGTGTTTCCACAAAGAGTCTTTCCTTCAAATAGTGCTGACTGCCACAGCCAAGAAAGAGCACACACACACACCTTCCCATGGTGGTCTTCTATCCATGTTATCCCCCCAGTCACTGAAGCCATTCCACAGTTAACTGGTCTACACCGCAGTACTGCACTGTAGGTGGGCACATTTTTCATCATAATCAACCCCCTTTCTCTCTGTCTATCTCCGTGTCTCTCTCTGTCCCTCTCTCTCTCTTTCTCTCTCTCTCTCTCTCTCTCTCTCTCTCGCTGTCTCTCTCTGTCTCTGTCTCTCTCTCTCTCTCTCTCTCTCTCTCTCTCTCTCTCTCTCTCTCTCTCTCTCTCTCTCTCTCTCTCTCTCTCTCTCTCTCTCTCTCTCTCGCTCGCCCTCTCTCTTTCTCTCTCTCTCTCTTTCTCTCGCTCTCTCTCTCGCTGTCTCTTTGTCTCAATGTTTATGCTTTTTTACTAGTGGATGTATATAAACCCTGATCTCTGAGCCCTGCTCAGTGGGCTGAGTGTAGAATACGGATGTACAGGTACAGACAGACATAGAGACAGGCAGACAGGCAGACAGACAGACAGACAGACAGACAGACAGACAGACAGACAGACAGACAGACAGACAGACAGACAGACAGACAGACAGACAGACAGACAGACAGACAGACAGACAGACAGACAGACAGACAGACAGACAGACAGACAGACAGACAGACAGACAGACAGACAGACAGACAGACAGACAGACAGACAGACAGACAGACAAACTCCACTAGCTCTTCTATTCTTAATGTCAATATGGTGCTGGGTTTCAACAGCTGTAGCCCTGAATTAAATATGAAGACTGCATCTTGGTTGATCTCTTTCTGGTCTCTAGTTGTCTCTCTCTCTCTCTCTCTCTCACTCAATGATTAACACACACACTGTCTTGCTGTTCCAAACACACACCACACACATTTGAGCTGCAGAACTCATTATTGCAGACAGAGGAGATCCAATAACAAGAGGACTTCAGAGCCCCCATGTTGATGTTAACAGAGCCTGGCCTCCCAGAAATACTATTGATCTATTCAATGATCCATTCCATCACAAGGCGGTGCTATATTCAGATTGGGCATCCCTAACAGTTCCACAGAGAGGCTCTTTTACACAGTACACAGTGTGCAGTAAATTACAATCGATTTGAAAATCCCTTTCTATAGCATCTTATCTGTCATGCTTACCCTGTGCTGGAACTGTGTACCCCACATGACATGTCATTTATTCAACATTTTCATTTCTGTTTTCTTATTTCTCATCATTATTTTTCTCCTCCCCTCTGTTGGTATGTTTGTGTTTGTCTTTTGAATTCCACCTCTCCATTGTGGTGTGTCCAGCTCGCCCTGTAGGTAAGTACCATCCTGATGACCCCAGTCCATCCTGCATGTTCTCTCCATACACACACCCTCGCTGCCTTGCGGAGTGTAACCGACCCTCAACCTACTGTATTAACTAACACCGAGGTTGTATCACCACGTAACACACCTTCACTGTCAAACCCTGTATGTTTATCTCAAATAGTTACAAAGGGGACTATTTAGTATTGTCATCAGCTTTAGCCTCACATACTAACCTGGTAATGAACTAATACCTAACTCTCTAGACTACCTAGGTTATGTATCTGCACTGTAGCGTGTCTATCTAAGCCTTAGCTGTCTTTAGTTTCCCCTAGTTGTCCCCCCAGGACCCAGTGCACCCGGGGATTTTACCATCCACGTCTTGAGGCCCTCTGCTAGACTTGGCCCTGGCACACCGACATGGGATCTACTTGTCTTGGATAGAGTTGCTTCCTCTGGTCTGGGAAATAAAGGAGGGCATCTCAGTAGTTGTTGCTGTTCTATTTCCTTACACATGGATCTGGAGGAGACATGGAGTCAGGGCAATTTGAAGATGGTTTTGGTGATAAGTGTCAGTTTGAGATGTTTGGGTTCTGACATCTGGGAAGAGATACCGAAGAGAGAGAGTCAATTGTGTGTAGGGGAGAAAGGGGGGAGATGTGTGTAGCTGTAGGGCAGGCTGAGAGAGGAGAGGTTAGGAAGAGGGGAGCAGGGGTGCGTGTCAGAGCTAGCTTGACTAGCAGAAGGAACCCTGACGTTGGAGGAGCGGCAGGACCTTTGTTGCCAAAACAGCAGCGGCCGTCCCCAGATTGCCACAAACTGTCAAGTTGCAGGAACATTTCAGAAATTAAACATTCAGCCTGCCCGTAAGAACAAGACAGTAATTGCTTTTAACTTATGAATAAAATATGATTGAATGTGGGATTTAAAGAAGTGAGAAAACAATGCTTGTGTGTCTGTCGGCCTATCCATTTGTTCATGGCTGTCTCATTTTACTATGAATCCCCTCCAACCCTGGGTAGATGTGTCTTGTCATGAATTAAATATGGGGATTTGATCATGCGTCTCCCTTGGAGGGGACAGGAAGGAGGCTATCACTAGTCTTTAGGATCCCTGCATCAAACAGTGTGTTAGACAGCTTCACACACACTGCTAGGTTGTCTCGTCTGTCCCTCACTGGCTTGCGTACTGCAGACTTTAAATATGCATTACTTGATGGCCCCTAATCCAACCCAACCTCATCACATCATATCTGACCTGCTATCACAGCTTGATTTCATGCTCCTTACCAAAAACAACAAGGCTACATTGCTCTATGTGTATGTGGGTGCTGCATGTGTGAGAGATTGAGGGTGATTGAGAGAGACAAGGAGAGAGTGATAAAGGAAGATACAGATAGAGAGGAGAGACAAGGAGAGAGTGATAAAGGAAGATACAGATAGAGAGGAGAGACAAGGAGAGAGGGATAAAGGAAGATACAGATAGAGAGGAGAGACAAGGAGAGAGTGATAAAGGAAGATACAGATAGAGAGGAGAGACAAGGAGAGAGTGATAAAGGAAGATAGAGAGGAGAGACAAGGAGAGAGTGATAAAGGAAGATACAGATAGAGAGGAGAGACAAGGAGAGAGTGATAAAGGAAGATACAGATAGAGAGGAGAGACAAGGAGAGAGTGATAAAGGAAGATACAGATAGAGAGGAGAGACAAGGAGAGAGTGATAAAGGAAGATAGAGAGGAGAGACAAGGAGAGAGTGATAAAGGAAGATACAGATAGAGAGGAGAGACAAGGAGAGAGTGATAAAGGAAGATACAGATAGAGAGGAGAGACAAGGAGAGAGTGATAAAGGAAGATAGAGATAGAGAGGAGAGACAAGGAGAGAGTGATAAAGGAAGATACAGATAGAGAGGAGAGACAAGGAGAGAGTGATAAAGGAAGATACAGATAGAGAGGAGAGACAAGGAGAGAGGGATAAAGGAAGATACAGATAAAGAGGAGAGACAATGAGAGAGGGATAAAGGAAGATACAGATAGAGAGGAGAGACAAGGAGAGAGTGATAAAGGAAGATAGAGAGGAGAGACAAGGAGAGAGTGATAAAGGAAGATAGAGAGGAGAGACAAGGAGAGAAGGATAAAGGAAGATACATATAGAGAGGAGAGACAAGGAGAGAAGGATAAAGGAAGATACAGATAAAGAGGAGAGAAAAGATGAGAGTGATAAAGGAAGATACAGATAGAGAGGAGAGACAAGGAGAGAGTGATAAAGGAAGATAGAGAGGAGAGACAAGGAGAGAGTGATAAAGGAAGATACAGATAGAGAGGAGAGACAAGGAGAGAGTGATAAAGGAAGATACAGATAGAGAGGAGAGACAAGGAGAGAGTGATAAAGGAAGATACAGATAGAGAGGAGAGACAAGGAGAGAGTGATAAAGGAAGATACAGATACAGATAGAGGAGAGACAAGGAGAAAGTGATAAAGGAAGATACAGATAGAGAGTAGAGACAAGGAGAGAGTGATAAAGGAAGATAGAGAGGAGAGACAAGGAGAGAGTGATAAAGGAAGATACAGATAGAGAGGAGAGACAAGGAGAGAGTGATAAAGGAAGATAGAGATAGAGAGGAGCGACAAGGAGAGAGTGATAAAGGGAAGATAGACAGGAGAGACAAGGAGAGAGTGATAAAGGAAGATACAGACAAGGAGAGAGTGATTACAGATAGAGAGGAGAGACAAGGAGAGAGTGATAAAGGAAGATACAGATAGAGAGTAGAGACAATGAGAGAGTGATAAAGGAAGATAGAGATAGAGAGGAGAGACAAGGAGAGAGTGATAAAGGAAGATACAGATAGAGAGTAGAGACAAGGAGAGAGTGATAAAGGAAGATAGAGAGGATAGACAAGGAGAGAGTGATAAAGGAAGATATAGTGAGGAGAGACAAGGAGAGAGTGATAAAGGAAGATAGAGATAGAGAGGAGAGAGGAGAGAGTGATAAAGGAAGATAGAGATAGAGAGGAGAGACAAGGAGAGAGTGATAAAGGAAGATACAGATAGAGAGGAGAGACAAGGAGAGAGGATAAAGGGATAGATAGGAGAGACAGCCAGAGAGGAGAGACAAGGAGAGAGTGATAAAGGAAGATACAGATAGAGAGGAGAGACGAGGAGAGAGTGATAAAGGAAGAAAGGACAAGGAGAGAGTGATAAAGGAAGATACAGATAGAGAGGAGAGACAAGGAGAGAGTGATAAAGGAAGATACAGATAGAGAGTAGAGACAAGGAGAGAGTGATAAAGGAAGATAGAGATAGAGAGGAGAGACAAGGAGAGAGTGATAAAGGAAGATACAGATAGAGAGTAGAGACTGGAAGATAGAGATAGAGAGGAGAGACAAGGAGAGAGTGATAAAGGAAGATACAGATAGAGAGGAGAGACAAGGAGAGAGTGATAAAGGAAGATACAGATAGAGAGGAGAGACAAGGAGAGAGTGATAAAGGAAGATAGATAGGAGAGACAAGGAGAGAGGGATAAAGGAAGATACAGTTAGAGAGGAGAGACAAGGAGAGAGTGATAAAGGAAGATAGAGATAGAGAGGAGAGACAAGGGAGAGTGATAAAGGAAGATACAGATAGAAGGAGAGACAAGGAGAGAGTGATAAAGGAAGATAGAGAGGAGAGACAAGGAGAGAGTCATAAAGGAAGATATAGTTAGAGGAGAGACAAGGAGAGAGTGATAAAGGAAGATACAGATAGAGAGGAGAGACACGGAGAGAGTGATAAAGGAAGATACAGATAGAGAGGAGACAAGGAGAGAGTGATAAAGGAAGATACAGATACAGAGGAGAGACAATGAGAGAGTGATGATAAAGTGATGAAGATAGAGATGGAAACAAGGAGAGAGTGATAAAGGAAGATACAGTTAGAGAGGAGAGACAAGGAGAGAGGGATAAAGGAAGATCCCCAGTGGGAGAGAGGAGAGACAAGGAGAGAGTGATAAAGGAAGATACAGATAGAGAGGAGAGACAAGGAGAGAGGGATAGAGGAAGATACAGATAGAGAGGAGAGACAAGGAGATAGTGATAAAGGAAGATAGAGATAGAGAGGAGAGACAAGGTGTGAGGGCAGCAATAGGGAACAGCTTGTAAATTGTCAATCACTTTGAGTGAGTGCTCTGCTATAATGCACTGCTCGTTGGATTCGCCAGCCAGAGAGAGAAAGAGATGGAGGGAGACAAAGGGAGAGAGAGAGGTGATTTAGGTGCTCTGTATCAGAACCAACGTTGTGAAATGCAGCAAGCTATCTAAACTGAGGAGAGCCAAACAGGAAGGCTGTAAATCTATAGCCATCTGTAGCATTCCTAGCTGTGTGTATCTTTGACAAATACACTTCCCAAAAAAGGGATTACATGGAGAAATGAGCCAAACGGGATGAGATTTGCCCTGACTGGAACCAGCTGGGTTGTCAGTGGAAAGACTTAACAGAAATCAGAATAAAAGCCTGTCAATGTATGTTTTATAGCAACAAGTCCAATGTTTTCATATAATGATGTCATATGAAGCAGCGTTATATCTAGTTGAAAGCATTTTGATCATACATTTTAAGAAGTCTCTCTTACATCTGTTGGCTATTCCCTCTGCTTGCTCGCCATACCAAATATTACCAAAGTTACTGATGCCACTACTGCTTTGAAAACTCTCACATAAAACAGTAGAACACCAATTTGTAAGTCACCTGCAAAAACAGTGTGGTCTAGACTGTCAGAGATGTAGTCTGTGGTAGGTACTTAGCTATTACCTCTATTCTCTTTCATTTTGTTAGAACATGATCAAAAGGTACTAAGTGCTGAAGGACTTTATCCTCAGCTGAAGAAAAGTGAGAAAAAGTTTGACTGATAAAGGGATGCCATGTCTGGGTTTTACTTGACTGAAGTTTGGGATCGGTGTCTATAATTAGTTGATTTGAATTTCCTCTGCGGGATGCTTTTCCTCTCTGAGTCTTTGAGTCTCTGAGTTTCTGACTATGAGGAATTTTTTAGGAGTGTAAGACCTAACATCTCACCACCATCACAGGCCAACCTAGTGTGGGGCCGAGAGACCTCTTAACACTGATAATCCCAACCAAGAGTGTGGGGCCGAGAGACCTGTTAACACTGATAATCCCAACCAAGAGTGTGGGGCCGAGAGACCTGTTAACACTGATAATCCCAACCAAGAGTGTGGGGCCGAGAGACCTGTTAACACTGATAATCCCAACCAAGAGAGGTCAACAGTCCACATTAGATCAAATTTATGTTCAGCCATTGCACTTTTGTCATTAAATGAGAATGTTTTGTCATGAAATCAAATCTCTTATACGAAGGCATCTTGAAGTGTGAAAATGATCTTGATTGTAAGATCAACAGTAACAGTGTTTTACTTTAGATAATGAGGAAGTAATGCCTCATTGAGAGCAGAAGACAGAGAGAAAAGATGGCCCTGTATACAGCACGTCAGTGTGTTTCCTGGAACACAATGAATCACTCCTCTGGTGGTTTATTTGTGTAGGAGAGAGTGGACGTGTCTCTGGGATTTGCCAAGTGTGCTAAAGTTTGGCCAGGACACATTTGTTTATGTCGCATTACAACACATTCAGATGGGCCGGGAAACAGCGAGAGTGGAATGAGACATCCCAGATGTAATATATCTCTGCTGGATCCTTGAGTGTGTCTGCTCGGTCTGCCCTCACTGACGCACTCCTGAATTGGCTTCTGGAGGGTCCAGTTGAGTAATAAAGGTACTTTTCCTGGATTGGTGAAAGGGAGTGTAGTGCTTGGCTGTTGTGTGAGAGAGGGGTTAAGAGGGGGTAAGGCCTGTGTCCTCCCCCTGAGGAACCCATGAAACAGAGACAGTTAGCTGTTAGCTGCGTTCTGTTCATTTATTTCATTCTATCCTCACACGTTTTTCTCTGTGTCTTTCTCTGTGTTAAGCCTAGCTACATTATGTCTACCTAACTCTCCTGATGTCATTGTGACTGAGACAGTGGTTCTGTTTGTGAACACTGACGACAGTCATTCATTCAGCACCAGCCTGTATGAATGGCCTTAAATGGTTACTGTGGCGTTATCGTGACATTCCTGGGTGTTTGTCTTCCAATCAGAATCAATGGAAGGAACACGCTGCATGGAAGCTCTATACACTGTGCTGTCTAGAACCTAAAAGGGTTATTTGGCTGTCCCCATGGGAGAACGCTTTGAAGAACCCTTTTTGGTTCCAGGTAGAAACACTTCAGTTCCAGGTAGAACTGGGTTTGGGTTCCTTGTAGAACCCTTTCCACATAGGGTTCTATAGGGAACACAAAATATTTCTACCTGGAATGGATCTCCCATTTGAACAGCCGAATGACCCCTTTGGAACACTTTTTTCTAATAATGTAGGACATGCCCATTTTGATTTGTTCTTGTGGTGCCTGACTGTACTTTTGCTTGAACACCCCACACCCCCTTGATCGTGTCCCATGCTTCAACTCTGTCTAACTCTGAGTTCTAACCCTGGTGTTTCTGCCCTTTGACCCCAGCTGCACCCCAGTTCGTCATCAGGCCGCGGGACCAGATCGTGGCCCAGGGTCGCACCGCAACCTTCCCCTGTGAGACCAAGGGCAACCCACAGCCTGCAGTCTTCTGGCAGAAGGAGGGTAGCCAGGTAAACACCTCTCAATGACCCATAGCAGGGCTAGGAGCTTTTCCTGAACACTCGACTTGACCAGGAAAAACATGGTAAGGAAAAACTACTGGTCTGTAAAACATCTTGGTCCAGTCTTCAACTACTGGTCCTGTACTGTAAAGAACTATACAACAGCTCGGTCCAGTCTTCAACTACTGGTCCTGTACTGTAAAGAACTGTACAACAGCTCGGTCCAGTCTTTAACCACTGGTCCTGTACTATACAGAACTGTAAAATAGTTTAGTCCAGTCTACACATACTGGTCCTGTATTGTAAAGAACTGTAAAAGAGCTTGGTCCAGTCTTCAACTACTGGTCCTGTAGTGTAAAGTACTGTAAAACAGCTTTGTCCAGTCTTCCCCTACTGGTCCTGTACTGTAAAGAACTGTAAAACAGCTTGGTCCAGTCTTTAACTACTGGTCCTGTAGTGTAAAGAACTGTAAAACAGCTTGATCCAGTCTTCACCTACTGGTCCTGTACTGTAAAGAACTGTAAAACAGCTTTGTCCAGTCTTCACCTACTGGTCCTGTACTGTAAAGAACTGTAAAACAGCTTGGTCCAGTCTTCACCTACTGGTCCTGTAGTGTAAAGAACTGTAAAACAGCTTGGTCCAGTCTTCATCTACTGGTCCTGTAGTGCAAAGAACTGTAAAACAGCTTGGTCCAGTCTTCAACTACTGGTCCTGTACTGTAAAGAACTGTAAAACAGCTTGGTCCAGTCTTTAACTACTGGTCCTGTAGTGTAAAGAACTGTAAAACAGCTTGTTCCAGTCTTCATCTACTTGTCCTGTAGTGTAAAGAACTGTAAAACAGCTTGGTCCAGTCTTTAACTACTGGTCCTGTACTGTAAAGAACTGTAAAACAGCTTGGTCCAGTCTTCAACTACTGGTCCTGTACTGTAAAGAACTGTAAAACAGCTTGGTCCAGTATTCAACTACTGGTCCTGTACTATACTGTGAAGAACCGTAAAACAGCTTTGTCCAGTCTTCACCTACTGGTCCTGTACTGTAAATAACTGTAAAACAGCTTGGTCCAGTCTTCACCTACTGGTCCTGTAGTGTAAAGAACTGTAAAACAGCTTGGTCCAGTCTTCATCTACTGGTCCTGTAGTGTAAAGAACTGTAAAACAGCTTGTTCCATTCTTCAACTACTGGTCCTGTAGTGTAAAGAACTGTAAAACAGCTTGGTCCAGTCTTCAATGACTGGTCCTGTACTGTAAAGAACTGTAAAACAGCTTGGTCCAGTCTTCAACTACTGGTCCTGTACTGTAAAGAACTGTAAAACAGCTTGGTCCAGTATTCAACTACTGGTCCTGTACTATACTGTGAAGAACCGTAAAACAGCTTTGTCCAGTCTTCACCTACTGGTCCTGTACTGTAAATAACTGTAAAACAGCTTGGTCCAGTCTTCAATGACTGGTCCTGTACTGTAAAGAACTGTAAAACAGCTTGGTCCAGTCTTCACCTACTGGTCCTGTAGTGTAAAGAACTGTAAAACAGCTTGGTCCAGTCTTCATCTACTGGTCCTGTAGTGTAAAGAACTGTAAAACAGCTTGTTCCATTCTTCAACTACTGGTCCTGTACTGTAAAGAACTGTAAAACAGCTTGGTCCAGTCTTTAACTACTGGTCCTGTAGTGTAAAGAACTGTAACACAGCTTGGTCCAGTCTTTAACTACTGGTCCTGTAGTGTAAAGAACTGTAAAACAGCTTGTTCCAGTCTTCATCTACTTGTCCTGTAGTGTAAAGAACTGTAAAACAGCTTGGTCCAGTCTTTAACTACTGGTCCTGTACTGTAAAGAACTGTAAAACAGCTTGGTCCAGTCTTTAACTACTTGTCCTGTACTGTAAAGAACTGTAAAACAGCTTGGTCCAGTCTTCACCTACTGGTCCTGTACTGTAAAGAACTGTAAAACAGCTTGGTCCAGTCTTCACCTACTGGTCCTGTACTGTAAAGAACTGTAAAACAGCTTGGTCCAGTCTTCCATGACTGGTCCTGTACTGTAAAGAACTGTAAAACAGCTTGTTCCAGTCTTCATCTACTTGTCCTGTAGTGTAAAGAACTGTAAAACAGCTTGGTCCAGTCTTCATCTACTGGTCCTGTAGTGCAAAGAACTGTAAAACAGCTTGGTCCAGTCTTTAACTACTGGTACTGTACTGTAAAGAACTGTAAAACAGCTTGGTCCAGTCTTTAACTACTGGTCCTGTAGTGTAAAGAACTGTAAAACAGCTTGTTCCAGTCTTCATCTACTTGTCCTGTAGTGTAAAGAACTGTAAAACAGCTTGGTCCAGTCTTTAACTACTGGTCCTGTACTGTAAAGAACTGTAAAACAGCTTGGTCCAGTCTTCAACTACTGGTCCTGTACTGTAAAGAACTGTAAAACAGCTTGGTCCAGTATTCAACTACTGGTCCTGTACTATACTGTGAAGAACCGTAAAACAGCTTTGTCCAGTCTTCACCTACTGGTCCTGTACTGTAAATAACTGTAAAACAGCTTGGTCCAGTCTTCAATGACTGGTCCTGTACTGTAAAGAACTGTAAAACAGCTTGGTCCAGTCTTCAATGACTGGTCCTGTACTGTAAAGAACTGTAAAACAGCTTGGTCCAGTCTTCACCTACTGGTCCTGTAGTGTAAAGAACTGTAAAACAGCTTGGTCCAGTCTTCATCTACTGGTCCTGTAGTGTAAAGAACTGTAAAACAGCTTGGTCCAGTCTTCACCTACTGGTCCTGTAGTGTAAAGAACTGTAAAACAGCTTGGTCCAGTCTTCATCTACTTGTCCTGTAGTGTAAAGAACTGTAAAACAGCTTGGTCCAGTCTTTAACTACTGGTCCTGTACTGTAAAGAACTGTAAAACAGCTTGGTCCAGTCTTTAACTACTGGTCCTGTAGTGTAAAGAACTGTAAAACAGCTTGGTCCAGTCTTTAACTACTGGTCCTGTAGTGTAAAGAACTGTAAAACAGCTTGTTCCAGTCTTCATCTACTTGTCCTGTAGTGTAAAGAACTGTAAAACAGCTTGGTCCAGTCTTTAACTACTGGTCCTGTACTGTAAAGAACTGTAAAACAGCTTGGTCCAGTCTTTAACTACTTGTCCTGTACTGTAAAGAACTGTAAAACAGCTTGGTCCAGTCTTCAACTACTGGTCCTGTAGTGTAAAGAACTGTTAAACAGCTTGATCCAGTCTTCAACAACTGGTCCTGTAGTGTAAAGAACTGTTAAACAGCTTGTTCCAGTCTTCATCTACTTGTCCTGTAGTGTAAAGAACTGTAAAACAGCTTGGTCCAGTCTTTAACTACTGGTCCTGTACTGTAAAGAACTGTAAAACAGCTTGGTCCAGTCTTTAACTACTTGTCCTGTACTGTAATGAACTGTAAAACAGCTTGGTCCAGTCTTCACCTACTGGTCCTGTACTGTAAAGAACTGTAAAACAGCTTGGTCCAGTCTTCACCTACTGGTCCTGTACTGTAAAGAACTGTAAAACAGCTTGGTCCAGTCTTCCATGACTGGTCCTGTACTGTAAAGAACTGTAAAACAGCTTGTTCCAGTCTTCATCTACTTGTCCTGTAGTGTAAAGAACTGTAAAACAGCTTGGTCCAGTCTTCATCTACTGGTCCTGTAGTGCAAAGAACTGTAAAACAGCTTGGTCCAGTCTTCAACTACTGGTCCTGTACTGTAAAGAACTGTAAAACAGCTTGTTCCAGTCTTCATCTACTTGTCCTGTAGTGTAAAGAACTGTAAAACAGCTTGTTCCAGTCTTCATCTACTTGTCCTGTAGTGTAAAGAACTGTAAAACAGCTTGTTCCAGTCTTCATCTACTGGTCCTGTAGTGTAAAGAACTGTAAAACAGCTTGGTCCAGTCTTTAACTACTGGTCCTGTACTGTAAAGAACTGTAAAACAGCTTGGTCCAGTATTCAACTACTGGTCCTGTACTATACTGTGAAGAACCGTAAAACAGCTTTGTCCAGTCTTCACCTACTGGTCCTGTACTGTAAATAACTGTAAAACAGCTTGGTCCAGTCTTCAATGACTGGTCCTGTACTGTAAAGAACTGTAAAACAGCTTGGTCCAGTCTTCAATGACTGGTCCTGTACTGTAAAGAACTGTAAAACAGCTTGGTCCAGTCTTCACCTACTGGTCCTGTAGTGTAAAGAACTGTAAAACAGCTTGGTCCAGTCTTCATCTACTGGTCCTGTAGTGTAAAGAACTGTAAAACAGCTTGGTCCAGTCTTCACCTACTGGTCCTGTAGTATAAAGAACTGTAAAACAGCTTGGTCCAGTCTTCATCTACTTGTCCTGTAGTGTAAAGAACTGTAAAACAGCTTGGTCCAGTCTTTAACTACTGGTCCTGTACTGTAAAGAACTGTAAAACAGCTTGGTCCAGTCTTCATCTACTGGTCCTGTAGTGTAAAGAACTGTAAAACAGCTTGGTCCAGTCTTTAACTACTGGTCCTGTAGTGTAAAGAACTGTAAAACAGCTTGTTCCAGTCTTCATCTACTTGTCCTGTAGTGTAAAGAACTGTAAAACAGCTTGGTCCAGTATTTAACTACTGGTCCTGTACTGTAAAGAACTGTAAAACAGCTTGGTCCAGTCTTTAACTACTGGTCCTGTAGTGTAAAGAACTGTAAAACAGCTTGGTCCAGTCTTCACCTACTGGTCCTGTAGTGTAAAGAACTGTAAAACAGCTTGGTCCAGTCTTCATCTACTGGTCCTGTAGTGTAAAGAACTGTAAAACAGCTTGTTCCATTCTTCAACTACTGGTCCTGTACTGTAAAGAACTGTAAAACAGCTTGGTCCAGTCTTTAACTACTGGTCCTGTAGTGTAAAGAACTGTAACACAGCTTGGTCCAGTCTTTAACTACTGGTCCTGTAGTGTAAATAACTGTAAAACAGCTTGTTCCAGTCTTCATCTACTTGTCCTGTAGTGTAAAGAACTGTAAAACAGCTTGGTCCAGTCTTTAACTACTGGTCCTGTACTGTAAAGAACTGTAAAACAGCTTGGTCCAGTCTTCACCTACTGGTCCTGTACTGTAAAGAACTGTAAAACAGCTTGGTCCAGTCTTCCATGACTGGTCCTGTACTGTAAAGAACTGTAAAACATCTTGTTCCAGTCTTCATCTACTTGTCCTGTAGTGTAAAGAACTGTAAAACAGCTTGGTCCAGTCTTCCATGACTGGTCCTGTAGTGTAAAGAACTGTAAAACAGCTTGGTCCAGTCTTCCATGACTGGTCCTGTACTGTAAAGAACTGTAAAACATCTTGTTCCAGTCTTCATCTACTTGTCCTGTAGTGTAAAGAACTGTAAAACAGCTTGTTCCAGTCTTCATCTACTTGTCCTGTAGTGTAAAGAACTGTAAAACAGCTTGGTCCAGTCTTCATCTACTTATCCTGTAGTGTAAAGAACTGTAAAACAGCTTGGTCCAGTCTTTAACTACTTATCCTGTACTGTAAAGAACTGTAAAACAGCTTGGTCCAGTCTTCCATGACTGGTCCTGTACTGTAAAGAACTGTAAAACAGCTTGGTCCAGTCTTCCATGACTGGTCCTGTAGTGTAAAGAACTGTAAAACAGCTTGGTCCAGTCTTTAACTACTGGTCCTGTAGTGTAAAGAACTGTAAAACAGCTTGGTCCAGTCTTCATCTACTTATCCTGTAGTGTAAAGAACTGTAAAACAGCTTGGTCCAGTCTTTAACTACTGGTCCTGTACTGTAAAGAACTGTAAAACAGCTTGGTCCAGTCTTCATCTACTTATCCTGTAGTGTAAAGAACTGTAAAACAGCTTGGTCCAGTCTTCATCTACTTATCCTGTAGTGTAAAGAACTGTAAAACAGCTTGGTCCAGTCTTCATCTACTGGTCCTGTAGTGTAAAGAACTGTAAAACAGCTTGGTCCAGTCTTCATCTACTTATCCTGTAGTGTAAAGAACTGTAAAACAGCTTGGTCCAGTCTTTAACTACTGGTCCTGTACTGTAAAGAACTGTAAAACAGCTTGGTCCAGTCTTTAACTACTGGTCCTGTAGTGTAAAGAACTGTAAAACAGCTTGGTCCAGTATTCAACTACTGGTCCTGTAGTGTAAAGAACTGTAAAACAGCTTGGTCCAGTCTTCAACTACTTGTCCTGTTGTGTAAAGAACTGTAAAACAGCTTGGTCCAGTCTTCATCTACTTGTCCTGTAGTGTAAAGAACTGTAAAACAGCTTGGTCCAGTATTCAACTACTGGTCCTGTAGTGTAAAGAACTGTAAAACAGCTTGGTCCAGTCTTCACCTACTTGTCCTGTAGTGTAAAGAACTGTAAAACAGCTTGGTCCAGTCTTCATCTACTTGTCCTGTACTGTAAAGAACTGTAAAACAGCTTGGTCCAGTCTTCACCTACTTGTCCTGTAGTGTAAAGAACTGTAAAACAGCTTGGTCCAGTCTTCACCTACTTGTCCTGTAGTGTAAAGAACTGTAAAACAGCTTGGTCCAGTCTTTAACTACTGGTCCTGTAGTGTAAAGAACTGTAAAACAGCTTGGTCCAGTCTTTAACTACTGGTCCTGTAGTGTAAAGAACTGTAAAACAGCTTGGTCCAGTCTTCACCTACTTGTCCTGTAGTGTAAAGAACTGTAAAACAGCTTGGTCCAGTCTTCATCTACTTGTCCTGTAGTGTAAAGAACTGTAAAACAGCTTGGTCCAGTATTCAACTACTGGTCCTGTAGTGTAAAGAACTGTAAAACAGCTTGGTCCAGTATTCAACTACTGGTCCTGTAGTGTAAAGAACTGTAAAACAGCTTGGTCAAGTCTTTAACTACTGGTCCTGTAGTGTAAAGAACTGTAAAACAGCTTGGTCCAGTCTTCATCTACTTGTCCTGTAGTGTAAAGAACTGTAAAACAGCTTGGTCCAGTATTCAACTACTGGTCCTGTAGTGTAAAGAACTGTAAAACAGCTTGGTCCAGTCTTCACCTACTTGTCCTGTAGTGTAAAGAACTGTAAAACAGCTTGGTCCAGTCTTCATCTACTGGTCCTGTAGTGTAAAGAACTGTAAAACATCTTGGTCCAGTCTTCATCTACTGGTCCTGTAGTGTAAAGAACTGTAAAACAGCTTGGTCCAGTATTCAACTACTGGTCCTGTAGTGTAAAGAACTGTAAAACAGCTTGGTCCAGTCTTCATCTACTTGTCCTGTAGTGTAAAGAACTGTAAAACAGCTTGGTCCAGTCTTCAACTACTTGTCCTGTTGTGTAAAGAACTGTAAAACAGCTTGGTCCAGTCTTCATCTACTTGTCCTGTAGTGTAAAGAACTGTAAAACAGCTTGGTCCAGTATTCAACTACTGGTCCTGTAGTGTAAAGAACTGTAAAACAGCTTGGTCCAGTCTTCACCTACTTGTCCTGTAGTGTAAAGAACTGTAAAACAGCTTGGTCCAGTCTTCATCTACTTGTCCTGTACTGTAAAGAACTGTAAAACAGCTTGGTCCAGTCTTCACCTACTTGTCCTGTAGTGTAAAGAACTGTAAAACAGCTTGGTCCAGTCTTCACCTACTTGTCCTGTAGTGTAAAGAACTGTAAAACAGCTTGGTCCAGTCTTTAACTACTGGTCCTGTAGTGTAAAGAACTGTAAAACAGCTTGGTCCAGTCTTTAACTACTGGTCCTGTAGTGTAAAGAACTGTAAAACAGCTTGGTCCAGTCTTCACCTACTTGTCCTGTAGTGTAAAGAACTGTAAAACAGCTTGGTCCAGTCTTCATCTACTTGTCCTGTAGTGTAAAGAACTGTAAAACAGCTTGGTCCAGTATTCAACTACTGGTCCTGTAGTGTAAAGAACTGTAAAACAGCTTGGTCCAGTATTCAACTACTGGTCCTGTAGTGTAAAGAACTGTAAAACAGCTTGGTCAAGTCTTTAACTACTGGTCCTGTAGTGTAAAGAACTGTAAAACAGCTTGGTCCAGTCTTCATCTACTTGTCCTGTAGTGTAAAGAACTGTAAAACAGCTTGGTCCAGTATTCAACTACTGGTCCTGTAGTGTAAAGAACTGTAAAACAGCTTGGTCCAGTCTTCACCTACTTGTCCTGTAGTGTAAAGAACTGTAAAACAGCTTGGTCCAGTCTTCATCTACTGGTCCTGTAGTGTAAAGAACTGTAAAACATCTTGGTCCAGTCTTCATCTACTGGTCCTGTAGTGTAAAGAACTGTAAAACAGCTTGGTCCAGTATTCAACTACTGGTCCTGTAGTGTAAAGAACTGTAAAACAGCTTGGTCCAGTCTTCATCTACTTGTCCTGTAGTGTAAAGAACTGTAAAACAGCTTGGTCCAGTATTCAACTACTGGTCCTGTAGTGTAAAGAACTGTAAAACAGCTTGGTCCAGTCTTCACCTACTTGTCCTGTAGTGTAAAGAACTGTAAAACAGCTTGGTCCAGTCTTCATCTACTTGTCCTGTAGTGTAAAGAACTGTAAAACAGCTTGGTCCAGTATTCAACTACTGGTCCTGTAGTGTAAAGAACTGTAAAACAGCTTGGTCCAGTATTCAACTACTGGTCCTGTAGTGTAAAGAACTGTAAAACAGCTTGGTCCAGTCTTCACCTACTGGTCCTGTAGTGTAAAGAACTGTAAAACAGCTTGGTCCAGTCTTCATCTACTGGTCCTGTAGTGCAAAGAACTGTAAAACAGCTTGGTCCAGTCTTCAACTACTGGTCCTGTACTGTAAAGAACTGTAAAACAGCTTGGTCCAGTCTTCATCTACTTGTCCTGTAGTGTAAAGAACTGTAAAACAGCTTGGTCCAGTCTTTAACTACTGGTCCTGTAGTGTAAAGAACTGTAAAACAGCTTGGTCCAGTCTTTAACTACTGGTCCTGTAGTGTAAAGAACTGTAAAACAGCTTGGTCCAGTCTTCAACTACTGGTCCTGTAGTGTAAAGAACTGTAAAACAGCTTGGTCCAGTCTTTAACTACTGGTCCTGTAGTGTAAAGAACTGTAAAACAGCTTGGTCCAGTCTTCATCTACTTATCCTGTAGTGTAAAGAACTGTAAAACAGCTTGGTCCAGTCTTCATACCTCTATATTTACAAGAATATTCAGTGTTTTTTCATCCAATGTGTGTCCACCATGCTTTATTTATGACTAGCAGTTATTACTGTGTTACTGTACTGTCTAGTGTAATCAGCACACACACCACTTAGATTGGATAGTAACCATGCCGTTGGCTGTGTGGGGAGGACTCTGCTGTGTCAATTATGTCCGTCTGTGTGACATACGCACACGCTCACGCTACCTCCCATCAGTATCTCTGGCACACACACAACACACCAGATACACCTTTGTGTGACCGGCGAAGAGGTAATCAGTTCCCATGACACTGTGCTGATAACAGTGATCCTACCCTCACACAGAGCAGAGCATATAGCCCTTCACATGGCTGGTCCTCACAGTCCACACAACAACAACAGCAGTAATTAGGAGCCTGCCAGGACCCGTAGATGAACCAGGGATATGATGCAGCTCTGGCTAGGAGTCACACACACACACACGCACACGCACACGCACACGCACACACACACACACACACACGCACACACACACACACACACACACACACACACACACACACACACACACACACACACACACACACACACACACACACACACACACACACACACACACACACACACACTGAGCCTGAGGCAGACAATTACAGCAAAGTGCCACTCAGAGATTGGAGAGGGGTGGAATACACATTTGCATGCAACACACTCACACCGATACCAAACACACAGGCACACTTGCTGAAACCTATTCTCAGCCCATTCTCACATCAAAGTAAGTGATGAATCCTATCTGACTCACTGCAACAGGGCATACGAGCATGTACATACAAAGATCAACATTCATTTACACCAGTATCCTCTCAGTAAATAGACTCCCATGTACTGGCACTGAGCCCCAGGTCTTTTACATTGATTTCACAATAGCCGAGTCACACCACTATGTTCCCTCTCTCTGTCTCTTGGTTTATTGATGCTTCATACATTTTCTATCCCCATCGACCTCTCTAACTCTCTGTCTTTCTTTCTGTCTCTCTCTTTCTGTCTCTCTCTCAATTCAATTCAATTCAAGGGCTTTATTGGCATGGGAAACATCTGTTAACATTGCCAAAGCAAGTGAGTTAGATAATATATAAAGTGAATATATCAATTGAAATAAACAATAAAAATAAACAGTAAACATTACACATTCAGAAGTTTCAAAACAATTAAGACATTACAAATGTCATATTATATATATACAGTGTTTTAACAATGTACAAATGGTTAAAGGACACACGATCTCTCAGTCTCTAACTCTGTCTCTCTCTGTCTCTGTCTCCCTGTTTCTCTGTCCCTTTGTCTCCCTGTCTCTCTCTCTGTCTCTCTCTGTCGCTCTTTGTCTCTCTGTCTCTCTCTCTCTGTCTCTCTCTCTCTCTCTCTCTCTCTCTCTCTGTCGCTCTTTGTCTCTCTGTCTCTCTGTCTGTCTCTCTCTTTGTCTCTCTGCTCTCTCTCTCTCTCTCTCTCTCTCTCTCTCTCTCTCTGTCTCTCTCTCTCTCTCTCTCTCTCTCTCTCTCTCTCTCTCTCTCTCTCTCTCTCTCTGTCTCTCTCTCTCTGTCTCTCTGTCTCTGTCTCTGTCTCTCTGTCTCCCTGTCTCTCTGTTTCTCTGTCAATCTGTTTCTCTCTCTCTCTCTCTCTCTCTCTCTCTGTCTCTCTCGCTCTCTGTCTCTCTCTCTCTGTCTCTCTCTCTCTCTGTCTCTGTCTCCCTGTCTCTCTGTTTCTCTGTCAATCTGTTTCTCTCTCTGTCTCTCTATCTGTCTCTATATATACAGTGTTGTAACAATGTACAAATGGTTAAAGTACACAAGGGAAAATAAATAAGCATAAATATGGGTTGTATTTACAATGCTGTTTTTTCTTCACTGGTTGCCCTTTTCTTGCGGCAACAGGTCACAAATATTGCTGCTGTGATGGTACACTGTGGAATTTCACCCAGTAGATGTCTGTCTGTCTGTCTGTCTGTCTGTCTCTCTCTGTCTGTCTGTCTGTCTGTCTCTCTCTCTCTCTCTCTCTCTCTCTCTCTCTCTCTCTCTCTCTCTCTCTCTCTCTCTCTCTCTCTCTCTCTCTCTCTCTCTCTCTCTCTCAGCTCTCGTGTTCCCTCCCAGCTCTCAGACCGTGTTCCCTCCCATCTCTCAGACCGTGTTCCCTCCCAGCTCTTAGTCCGTGTTCCCTCCCAGCTCTCAGACCGTGTTCCCTCCCAGCTCTCAGACCGTGTTCCCTCCCAGCTCTCAGACCGTGTTCCCTCCCAGCTCTCAGACCGTGTTCCCTCCCAGCTCTCAGACCGTGTTCCCTCCCAGCTCTCAGACCGTGTTCCCTCCCAGCTCTTAGACCGTGTTCCCTCCCAGCTCTCAGACCGTGTTCCCTCCCAGCTCTCAGACCGTGTTCCCTCCCAGCTCTCAGACCGTGTTCCCTCCCAGCTCTCAGACCGTGTTCCCTCCCAGCTCTCAGACCGTGTTCCCTCCCAGCTCTCAGACCGTGTTCCCTCCCAGCTCTCAGACCGTGTTCTCTCCCAGCTCTCAGACCGTGTTCCCTCACAGCTCTCAGACCGTGTTCCCTCACAGCTCTTAGACCGTGTTCCCTCCCAGCTCTCAGACCGTGTTCCCTCCCAGCTCTTAGACCGTGTTCCCTCACAGCTCTCAGACCGTGTTCCCTCCCAGCTCTTAGACCGTGATCCCTCCCAGATCTCTGGAGCAGTCTCTGGCATGGCTGACTTGGAGAACACATGCCGGCTATTGTGTGTAACCACGCCATCAGATGTGACAGTTGTGTGTAATTCATTAACCTGGTGATGGATGGAATGGATATTTTAACTGTCTGTCTGTGTGTGCGTGTGTGTGTGTGCGTGTGTGTGTCCAGATCAGAGTGATGAAGCTATGTGAGTGTTTGTCAGTTGGATGTGTTCCTGGCTGTAATGAGTCCATGTCCCTCTACTAATTGGCCTGCTTCCTCTCTTCCTGCAGAACCTACTGTTTCCCAACCAGCCCCAGCAGCCCAACAGTCGCTTCTCTGTGTCCTCCAGTGGAGACCTGACCATCTCGGCCGTGCAGCGGGCAGACGCAGGCTACTACATCTGCCAGGCCCTGACCGTGGCTGGCAGCATCCTCGCCAAGGCCCAACTAGAGGTCACAGATGGTGAGGCCTGCCGCATACCCACCCCGATGCCAAAACTCAACAACACCACCCATTAATGCAGTATCCATACACACTCTGCAATGCTATCAGCACACACACACACACACACAGATATCAATGCAGACAGACACATACCTGTGCAGACACACAATTAACACAGACGCACACAGCCATATGCACGCAGCCAGACACACACACAGCCAGACACACAGCCATATGCACGCAGCCAGACACACACACAGCCAGACACACACACAGCCAGACACACGCAACCAGACACACACACAGCCAGAGGCACACACAGAGCCAGCCAGACACACACAGCCATGCAACCAGACACACACACCAGATGCACACAGCCAGACGCACACAGCCAGACACATAGCCAGACACACACACACAGCCACACACATAGCCAAATGCACGCAGCCAGACACACACAGCCAGACGCACACAGCCAGACACACACAGCCAGACACACAGCCAGATGCACACAGCCAGACACACAGCCACACGCACACACCCAGACACACACAGCCAGACACACAGCCAGACACACAGCCAGCCAAATGCACACAGCCAGACACACACAACCAGACACACAGCCAGCACAGACACACAGCCAGCACAGCCAGACACACAGCCAGACACACACAGCCAGACACACAGCCAGATGCACACAGCCAGACACACAGCCAGCCAGAGCCAGACACACAGCCAGACACACAGCCAGACACACACCAACACAGCCAGACACACAGCCAGACACACAGCCAGATGCACACAGCCAGACACAACAGCCAGACACACAGCCAGACACACAGCCAGACACACAGCCAGACACACAGCCAGACACAGCCACAGCCAGACACACAGCCAGACACACACAGCCAGACACACACAGCCAGACACAGCCAGACACACACAGCCAGACACACACAGCCAGACACACAGCCAGACACACACAGCCAGACGCATACAGCCAGACACACACAGCCAGACACACGCAGCCAGACACACACAGCCAGATACACAGCCAGATGCACACAGCCAGACACACACAGCCAGACACACACAGCCAGACACACACAGCCAGACACACAGTGAGACCCACAGCCTTCACTGTACTCCAACTAGATAATACACATGCATGAATTAACAGTGAGGAAAGAGTCTTTCATTTGGAGTGAATTAACAGAGTGAATTAACAGAGCACATGCCTTGCCCGGTTGACTCTCTAATGTGTATTTTGCCCTTGAGCGTCCCCATCCCCAAAAGTACTGTGGGAAATGTAGCGTAAAAGAAACCTCATTTTACCATGTACAGGAATTTTGACGGAGAAATATCTACAAATTATATTTGCCCATGACCTTGCTTTTGCAATATTTCATTTTTTTATATATTCTTTTTTATTTTTACGACAGAATTGAATGAAAAACTTGTTCAAGTTTAGCTGGAGAGGGAGTACAGCATTGCCCTTGAGTCTCAGTATAATGATCGGCAACATCTGACTGAGCGAGGCAGTGAGTCAAGGACTGAGTGATTGATTGAGTGAGTGACAGCAGTTAGTCTCCAGGATGACTTATGAGAGCCTGCTCAGTCCCACTGCCTCTAATCTGTTCTGCTGTGGAGATGGGAAGATAGATAGACGGCAGTTCAGAAACCTTGCGAAGGATCTGCCTGGAGAAAGAAGAAAAGCATGTCAGACACCATTTTGTAAGAGAAGGGGATTTTGAATCGTTGTGATCTCACTCCGCGTTTCTTAGTATGCTTTTCTATGTCCTTAAAATTGGTTTTAGAGGTCAGAACCTTAAGACACATTACTCGTCTCATGTTCTAGTGTTCAAATCAAATGTTATTTGTCACATACTGTACACATCTAGTAGACGTATTGGTACCCCCTGCATATAGCCTTGCTATTGCTGCTCTTTAAATTATTTGTTAGTTTTATTTTTCTTAAAACTGCATTGTTGGTTAAGGGCTTGTAATTAAGCATTTCACTGTTGTATTCGGCGCATGTGACAAATAACATTTGATTTGATTGTGGGTGTAGTGAAATGCTTGTGTTTCTAGCTCCAACAGTGCAGTAATATCTAACTAGATTTACTGTGTATGTACTATCTGTTGGAACACACACATCCTGTATTCTAAGGGTGTGTGGTACTGTCTGTCTATCTACGCCTCTGTGTAGGTATAGGGAGGTAAGGGAGTGTATGGCTGGACTGTGTAAGAGGAGGAACGTGTGAGGGAGTTGGGTGTTAGGCAGAGCTGAGGGAGGGAGGGAGGACAGGAGGAGTGGAGGAGGAGGCCTAGCTGGCTGTCTAGGGCGAGGTCATGGTCACCCCTGCTGCTGGGAGCAGGTGATTCAGTGTCCTGGGAGGCCAGCAGAGTAGCTGGGTTCAAGGAGATCGGTAATGAGAAATTCCTGATGCAAACAGTCAAGGCCCCCCTTACTCTCCTGCTCTCCTCCCAGGCCTCCATCACTTCATCACACCACCCATCCACCACCATTCTCATCATCCCCTCCTTGCTGGACCAGAATAGCCAAACTCACCCAGGGTTTTATCATACTTTCTGTCATAATATGTTAACATGTACTGCTGTGGAGTCATTACTCAGAGCAGACGGAATCATTAAGACACATAACAGAACCCTTCCAGGTGTGTTTCAGTGTCTAAGCATTGGAACACATATGGCTCCATCTGAGCCAATAATGGCCATTAGAATCATGCCAAGTGATAACAGTGACAAGCAGATAACTCCCTCAGTGAGTTAATGGGGAAAGTAGAACTAACAGTGAGGCCTTAGATGTACAGATAGGGCTGTTTTTAATGCTCTCTGGGTGCAGATTAGACTCATGGTAATCTTGGTTGATGTATTTAACCACCAGCTTTTCTGATAAAAGCATTCCAGCGTGGTGGGAAAGGTTGGAATATTATCACTGAAATAGAAATAAATGATGAATTCAGCAGGGCCCATATGGGGTAGATTCACCTTCTCTCCATTTTTCTCTCAGCTAAAGATAATCAAGCCATGGTTCTCTCAGCTAAAGATAATCAAGCCATGGTTCTCTCAGCTAATGATAATCAAGCCATGGTTCTCTCAGCTAAAGATAATCAAGCCATGGTTCTCTCAGCTAAAGATAATTAGGCCATGGTTCTCTCAGCTAAAGATAATCAAGCCATGGTTCTCTCAGCTAAAGATAATTAGGCCATGGTTCTCTCAGCTAAAGATAATTAGGCCATGGTTCTCTCAGCTGAAGATAATTAGGCCATGGTTCTCTCAGCTGAAGATAATCAAGCCATGGTTCTCTCAGCTAAAGATAATTAGGCCATGGTTCTCTCAGCTGAAGATAATTAGGCCATGGTTCTCTCAGCTGAAGATAATTAGGCCATGGTTCTCTCAGCTAAAGATAATTAGGCCATGGTTCTCTCAGCTGAAGATAATTAGGCCATGGTTCTCTCAGCTGAAGATAATTAGGCCATGGTTCTCTCAGCTAAAGATAATTAGGGCATGGTTCTCTCAGCTGAAGATAATTAGGCCATGGTTCTCTCAGCTGAAGATAATTAGGCCATGGTTCTCTCAGCTAAAGATAATTAGGGCATGGTTCTCTCAGCTAATGATAATCCTTTCATGGTTCTCTCTGCTAAAGATAATCATATCATGGTTCTGCCATACCAAGGCATGTATGTTTCTTCCGTTCCTCCTTCTGACTTCCCTGCAGGAGAGAAAGTGAAAGAAGGAGATAGTAAAGAAAAAGAGGAAGAGAGAAAGAGGGTGTGATGTGTTGAAAGGTTAGCGAAGTTGACTGTCTAATTAGCCCCTGCAGGTCTGACATCATTAATCCTACCTGTTAGTTAATGTGTGCTGTGTAATGCCAGGGGACTCAACAGTATTCACCACAGCTGACACAGAAACAGCCAGGGCACGGTAACTGTAACTCACAGATACAGCACCTCTGATATGTACACTATTTCACAGTACATCCCACAGACATTCTCCCAGACATTACAAAAGCATATGTTCATCCAAACAGCATTGAACATTAGCATTGAGATAAACAAAACAAAACCAATTATCTGATAGTGTTCCCCACTGAACATGATGGAGTATTTATCTGAACCACCCTGAGTCAACAGGCAGTGTCTTTGCCACTGCACGCCACCACAGACTCCTGGGTAAGGTGTAAATGTAAGGGTATTCAGCCCCACGCCACATCAATAGACAGTCTGGAAAACAATACTCAGCAATTCTTTCTCCGCTTCCTGGAAGCATAGTCAGGGCGTCGTCATTGTCCTGTGGTGGAATCACAAGACCTGCTGAGAAAATAGTCCAGCTTTATGATACCGTTACCACATCCTTTCACTTTATGATAAATCCATTAAAAGGCTTACAGATGTAGGATCTTAAATTGATCCCCCCGTTGCAGGATCATTTTCCTGTGCAGGAAATGTTTTACTTGTAGAGTACTTGAGTTTCAAAAATACTTCAAAAGTTTGTAATTTCCACTTTGAAATGTCAGACTTTTATGAATAACCCTTAAAAAAATATATAATCCACATAATAATTCACATTATCTGTTGCTGCAGAATTGTTTTCCTGCTGTATGAAACAAGCTCTCTGTCTCTCTAACACGCTGTCTCTCACCTTATCCCAGTGCTGACAGACAGGCCTCCGCCCATAATCCGTCAGGGTCCTTCCAATCAGACGCTGGGAGTGGACAGTGTGGCCCTGCTAAAGTGTCAGGCGTCAGGAGACCCCATCCCCTCCATCAGCTGGCTGAAGGACGGGGTCAGTCTGCTGGGGAAGGATCCCCGCATGTCCCTGCAGGACCTGGGCAGCCTCCAGATGAGGAGCCTCAGGGTGAGAACACCTGGAGCCACAGCCTGGTCCACTCATAAAGAGAATTAAATCAAATCAAATATATTTTTTTGGTCACATACACATGGTTAGCAGATGTTAAAGCGAGTAGCAAAATGCTTGTGCTTCTAGTTCCGACAGTGCTAGAACTACGCACACACTAGTAATGGGGTTCATACGATGAGGGCTGTAAATATACTGCGTACTATTGTGTAAATCCTTGTATGCAGCCTTCGTTCTCTACCTCCCTGTTTCCATCCATTCCCCTTAATAGAAATCTGTCTGGGACTCTGTCTCCTCTCTCTCCCCTCTGGGTGTGTCACATGCTTAGGCATGCATTAGCGTGATGTGAGGAATCATATTGCTTTAAAGAGATTAATGGGCAATATTGATTTTAATAAATTGTTTGATACTATCACTTAGTGACACGGCGGCTCTTACAAGAGTCTGCTGTAGAGGGCTGGACAGGTTCCAGTTGCAGGAGTGAACAGTTAAACAACACACACACACACACACACACACACAAACTTACAACATTTAGGGTAGATTGAATTAAAAATCCTCACATCCTCCTTTCCCCACTCTGAGGCCTCGGTGGAATATCCATTAAGCTTGACAAAGTTGCCGACCACTGACATGTTATTTAATAAATGGAGGGAAGGAGCAGAGACAAAAACCAACAAACAGCTAACATTCTAGAGAGAGTGGGATGGAGAGACAAGCCAGCTGTCATCGGTCCAGGGGGCTTCAGTGGCCCACCCTAAATGAATTAGCCAGCCTTTGTTGCGGTTGGTGGGGTGGTGGGGGGACAGCGGGAACAGGGGGGATACCGGGAGGGGGGTAAAGTGGTGGGGGGGTGAGGAGAAAATGGAATTCATTAGGAAATTTGCGTCAGCACTTTGAGGCACTCACAATGACACACAAATCAAATCAAATTTTATTTGTCACATGCCCCGATTACAACAAGTGTAGACCTTTACCGTGAAATGCTTACTCACAAGCCCTTAACCAACAGTGCATTTCAAGAGGAGTTAAGAGTCACTGTTGTGACCCTTCACAAGACACACTGTTGTGACCTCAGGGATGGTCCCATCACATGTTCTATGTTTATCCGTTCTACCCCAGCTTTCTGACTCTGGGATCTACACCTGTGTGGCTGCCAGCTCCAGTGGAGAGACATCATGGAGCGCCTTCCTGGAGGTCAAAGGTATGGCACAGTGAACATCTTCACCTAGTAAATACATGCTCATTATACCATACATACTGTATTCCATTCTGGGAATAGTTATTTATCCATTCCTCTTCATCCTCCCATTTAACAATAGTATCATGTTTCAGGGAAGACCC